>NC_077237.1:14235522-14340522 GCF_947179165.1 Solanum dulcamara | reverse complement strand
AACTACTTAATTTTGACAAAGTAAAATAATTAACTTAAGTTTAAATAAATTAATTTGAAATATGGGTATATTAGTTAAGCCAAACTAATTAACAAAATATTTAGTTTCAAATAAAAAATCATTTTTGAGACAAATTACTTTAAAATAATATATATATTTTTGTTTTTTTTATTTTATATATATTTTGCTTTTAAAAAAAAATTACGTTGTGGAGGATAAAAATTGGGTGTCAACAATCAACAAGAAGAAAACGTGCACTTAAGGAAATATACCTGCCAAACCTTTATGCACAAACTCTTATCATTCCCATTAACCTCTTAATGTTCTTCAAGTCTAACGCATATCCCTTCTAATTGGTACAATGCAAAATCTAATACAGATCAAGGCCTATCCTTTCTATCACATAGAGAATTTTTTGAAATATGGCCACCACTAACTCTGTCTAACCACTTGACCACCTTAGGCTTGCACACCAACACCCCTAGAATAATTAGTATCTAACTTACAAGAGGGCAATGTTAAGGTGGACTATGGCTCATTTTCCAACTGTAATGGCCCTCCATGGAGGGACCTAACCCGCTATGACGGCCTCGCCATAGAGGGATTCCCCACACGAACGCGGCCTGCCTAGAGACAAAATCTCTGAATCCTTCCAAATCCCCCCCCCCCCCCCGTTAACACATGTATCAACATGATACCATCAATAACTGACTTTAAGTCAGTAATCTTACTTAGCAATACATGGACTGTTCTCCACTTGTTTACCTATGACCTCAAACCCGCTACAGAGCATCTAGCAACCATAATATAATACAAACATGCATATACAGAAACACATTACCAATTTACCATTTAAGGAGCAATGTACAATTTCACAGTGTCAATCTCAAATGCAACAATCAATATGGTAAACTTGGACCTTCGGTACTTTCATATCAATTATTACATGGGATGGACATACTCAATTATAATTGGTTCAGTTTCTCTATCATCACATATATAGCCAAAATCAATTCATAAATAATAGTCACACAATGGTTCTCTCAAGGAATCCATACCTAAGCTGTTATTTTCTCTCGGCGTCGATCTAATTTATATATATATCAAAATATGATACCCATTTCAATATATATGTCAGCACGTGACACTCGATCCAATATATGTATCAGAATATGACAATCGATCTAATATATATGTCAGAACTTGACACCCGATCTAATATCACAATCACAAACACAACACAATCCACAACGAATAGTTCACATACTTCCACAATCAAGTAACTGGTTTATTGCATGCACTTGTTCACAAATAGTCATTTCATTAGTTTCATTCTATATTTCTCTTCATTAACAATATTTCATCAAGCCTTTTTTATTCAAGACATCACTTTTGGTAGATCAAGTTCAAGATTATAGATTTCACGGTCTTAGGATTGTAGACCAATCACAACAACATACCAATCACCCAAACCACGACAGTTAAATGTATAAAAAACTTCAAAACATTACTCAATCACTATTAAGAGTCTCTATATGATATAAAATAAATCACAACCAACAACCATAAGTAATCAAATAGGTTTATCGCATGAGATTTATCAATACTAAATTGTTCACATTCTCCCTTTATTTCATGATATGCATCACTCAAGTATTTCATAGGGATTTTCAGCATGAGCACACATAATTATTTGTATAAACCTATTCCTCTGTGTACGCCAATAGATCATAACCCACAAGTCTCAAGGTCTCATTATGAATCAACTATTATCTACATTCAATCTCACAAGAGTCATTGACCTTCTACACAGTTTTCACCTAGATTTACATTCATAGATTGGACCGCTATCACTAGTCACAAAGCAATCCTTACCCACATCATACATTCCTGTCCTAAACAATATTTAACAGTCATCCAACTACCCAGACTCCGTGCCCAAAGTCCTAACTATGAAATCTCCTCTTAATTACTATTATATTAGCGATGACACATATTTATAACTACTCAATTAAGAAACTTAGCCTATTTGGACGCCAAGAAATTATAGAAGGATTATAGCATGATTCCTGACTTTAGGAAGAAGCAACGATGGAGACAGGCTTGAAATCTATGGGTTGTAGCCTTCCTTGCACTAAAATTCTCTTCCTCCCTTCTCTCCAAGCCTAGAATTTTTTTTAGGGTATCTAGGGTGACTTTCATCTATTTTGGCACTTGAAAAAAGAAAGAGATAATAAAAATTCACATCTTTTTAATTTTGTCCCATCGAATCCCTCCATAGCGGGTCCCATCGCACCATGGCGCCTCAGCTCGGACAGTATTCAGTAAAAATATCATAATATTTTACTCCAAACTTCAAATGTGACAAACTTGATGGCGTTGAAAAGAAGACTCATAGACCTTTAATGTAATAGGTCCTGGGCTACCTAATTCATTATAGGCTGAGAGATATGATCATTTAAAGTTAGCCTTAATTTAAATTTAAGTCCGAAACTAAATCAAAAAGACACTTTCAATTTATCTTTGTGATAAGGGCATTGTACAACCTTAATTCACAACTAATGCACTCGCATACCAAGGAATTGATCCTAGTCTTATGATGAATGAGATTTATATACCTTTACCACAATAGTTTTAATAATGATGGAATATGTCGTAATATTAGGCTGCCATAGTGGGACCACTACAACGGGCTATTCGTAGTTAAATGCTATTTTCAGACCTAAAATATTATTTTACTTCTAAAACTCGTCCAAGGTCAAGCTAGGCAAGGGAGGGGCAATTTTTCAATTTTCTATCAATTTTCTCCTTCAAGATAACTCATTCCATCAATCTAACCCTCATTTAATTCTTTAATACTTAGAATAACATTAGATTGATCATGGTGAGGGTAAAAATTAACTTAGATGGATTTTTTTGGTGTAAAGGGAAATCAATAGGTTGAAAATCTCTTGAAATTGAATTAGTATTGATAGATTATGTTCTTTGACTAGAAATTGATCTAACATTCCAAAAAATAGAGTTTTGAGTAGATTGGAGGGTAGAACTAATAGGTTTGAATTTCAAAGTATTTGTTTGAAGAGCAATTTATTAATTAATTATATAATAATAATTATTAGATGATTTAGCCTTCGAAAAATGTGAAGAAGAAGGAAGATCATCACCGACACAACTTACTAGTTGCAACAGCTTGACGCCCAAGTAGGCCAAGTTTTCTTAACCGATTAGTTATAGACATGTCATCATTACATAATATATTATAGATTGACCAGAGAATTCATGTCTAGGCCTTCAGGCACAGATTTTGGATGGCTTATGTGTTGTTATTGTTGTTAGGGCAATAATGTACTATATGAGTTATGATTATTCTGTGACTAGCGGTAATGGTCTAGTTCTTGATTTTTAACCTTAATACTTTTTGTTGATATAATTTATGGTTTTTGTTAGATTTATGTGTTAGGAAATTGTTGGGTGATGGTGAATTCTAAGATTTGTGGTAATTGAGGAGAAACAGAATGAACAAGAAAGAGTATTTAATTCATGGGATTAGTGAGGTAATTTCTGGGAATGATATATATATATATATATATATGTGTGTGTGTGTGTGTGTGTGTTGACTGTTCTATATGAAATACTTGTGTAATGCATATTCATGAAATACAAAGGGTAAATGTGAAATAATTTCATGTTGATAATCTCATACAATGAACCTGATGATTTACTTGTAGCTTCAAGTGTGGTGGTTGCATTATTGTTTGTGATTGTGATATATGATTTTTTATGGATCGGGTATCATGTCAGTATATATTAAAATCTGTACCACGCTTGTATATATTGAAATGAGTATCATACCGGTACACTAACTAGTAGAACGAGTGTCACACCGGCACACTAATATTTGGATTGGGTACCATACTAGTACATATTAGAACGGATACCACACCGGTACACTAACTATTGAAACAGGTGTCACACCGACAAGCTACAGTTTAGATGTGGGTTTCTTGAGAGAACCAATTCATTGTTGTAACTGTAATTAATCATGCCCATTCTGTAAACTAATTCAAGTTAAGGACTGAAAGTCCGAGTGATGCTATATTCATGATGTAATTGTGTATCAGCTGTTTCACTATATTGTGGTTGTCTGTTTTATTTCATATAATCAAGTATGATGTTGCATGTGATTAAATGGAGAGTAGTTGTATTGTTGTTAAGTTGGGATTTGGTGACTTAGAGTTTGATTATATTGTGGTCCTATTATTGTAAGTGATAATGAGGGTCTGAGAGATAATGTTAGAGCTTCTGACTCCATGCAAGCAGCTATGGCGGGATAAATCCTCCTATGGCAGGGCCACTATAGTGAGTTAGGTCCCACCATAGCAGTCCAACAACAAATTCAGTATAAAGAAGCCAAACTGTTCTAGTTCAATAGTCTTGCAAATGGGTTACTAAATAGTCAAGGGCCAGGGTGTTGGCATGAGAGCTTGAGTAAGAGTTGTAGACTAGATAAACAGACATTATGGTGGTGTGTATCCAAAAAATCCTCCATGTGATAGAAGGGTTAGGCTTTGATCAATGATAGGGTTGGCAGCAAAATAAGATAGGAGGATGAAATCAAGTGTACTAGTTACGGTTCAAGTAATTGGGATGGTAAGAGCATGTGGATAAAGATTTAGGTGGTACATTTTATTATTGCATGCATTCTTCTGAATATTTACTTTATATTATGTGGTGAGCTTTGGGTCAACTGATGATTTCTAACAGTGCGTGTTGTTTGTACTGATACTATTTTTGTTATGCCACTTGGCATAGTTTAGTTGCAGGGTTAGTGATGTTTCATAGTTTGTCACGACCTGGACTAGGCCTTAGATGTAACACGATGATCAAAATATCGAAGGGCTCCAACCAAGCCTCTTGACGTATTGTTAGCATGCATAAGGTATAATTAATCGGAAACAATATAAGAAAATCTCAAGAACATGAATCATAAGAGTATAAAATTTAACAACATAGACTTCTACATTTATGTCTAATAAGCCTCTGCTAGTTAATATAGACGGGGACTAAGACATGTTCCTATCTCACCTATAATATAAAATAACAAGTCTTCAAGAAAAGTAAAGAACTCAAAAACTCGCCCTCGAATAGATGAGGACTTAACAATCAATGAAGTATAGCAACTCAACTAGCCACGTGGAGAATGGATGTGATTGTCGATCCCTATATTATGATAATATAGGAAAAAGTATGTGTTAGTACATTTGAATGTACTAAGTATGTAGGCATGTTATGCAATATAAAATATGAAATGCAATGATCAATAACGTGCATGCTAGATAAGGTGATAAGTAAAGTCATCAGAAAACCATAGTTAATCAAAGTATTTGAAAGACATATATGAGATCATAAGGAGTGCATAAAGAGAATATACATATGTAGGATAGAACCGTAACAGACAATAAGACCATGCGAGCTATAACATGGAATCTTGATGCCTCCCCATACAACGGAAGAAAGGGAAATCTACTTGCCAAAGTAGACTCTATCCTGCTAGGCGGGTCATGAACATATGCTATATGTGGATCCACTAGCTAGGCCATAAAGGAAAATTCTACGGTGGCACATAGTTATGAGACTAGTGACTTTATATAAGGAACTCGTAGGTCAAGCCCCCACCTCAAGCCTCATTCGGTGCTAAGTCAAATCACATGGAATACATAACATAGTAATCATACTTAACATATATTCATAATCTTGTTCATAGGTTTCAAAACTCATAGAGTAGCTTATTTTTATGTCATAATTGCAATATGAGTAGACTTTATCCCGCTAGGCGGGTCATGAACATGTTCTATATATGGATTCACTAGCTAGGCCATAAAGGCAAATCCTACGGTAGCACGTAGTTATGAGACTAGAGACTTTAGATAAGGACCCCGTAGGTCGAGCCCCACCTCAAACCTCATTCGGTGCTAAGTCAAATCCCAAAGAATACATAACATAGTAATCATACTTAACATATATTCATAAACTTGTTATAGGTTTCAAAACTCATAGAGTATCTCATTTTCATATCATAATTGCAATGTGAGTAAAAGTCTTTCAACATCACAAATCGTTCTCTCATAATACATAGCATTAGGTTCCTAGGTCACCAATTAAGGATCCTAAGTCACCTATTTCCATAACTTACATGCAATTCATATCTTAAACATAATTACAATCCACAATCATAGCTTATACTTAAAATTCAAGTAGAAACTCGAATACATAAATAATTTGTTTAGAAGTCATGAAATTTGTTTGAAAACATGCATGATCATATTGCGTATATCAACCTATACATAATTCATGAAGAAAATATCTATTGAATGCATGATCTAACCAATAATCATATAATATACCTTGAATGAGAGGACCCAATGCATAATCATTAAAATTAGGGCTTTTGAATTGAAAATCATAATGATAATTTGAGAAGAACCTTGGGAATCCATGGGTGAAATGGACCATGGATGAATTCCCACATACCTTGGTGAATTTTAACCTTGAGGTTGAGAAAATGATACTTGATCTTGAAGAAACCCTAGCAAATTTTTTGATGATGATGAAGACCTTTGAGAGGAGCTTGGGAGAGAAGACTGTGATTTTTGAGAGTTAATAAGAGAATGAGAGGTTTAGGAATACTTAGGGTAGTTATTAGTTGAGAGCCTAGTTCCACATATATTAATGAAGTATAGGGAAAAGAACAAATTACCCCTCATTAAACCTGGTTGGAAGACCCTATGAATCACTCTTTACGAGTCGTCAAAGAGTTTACGGATCGTAGATCCAATTCGTCCGATAACTTTTGAAAAACCTTGAAAACTGATCCTCTAATATTCTTCTATTACTCATCTTTACAAGTCGTAAACACTTATATGACTCGTCCTATTGATTCGTAGCAAGAGTTCTGAAACTTGATTTTTCTCAAACTCCTCTGTGGAGAGAAGACAGAAAAAGGATGTTTCCCCACTTTCCGTCCGTCGTGTATTCCCCTTTATGTCTTCTGTAAGAATGAGAGGGATGGGCTCCCCACTAATAATTTCACGAGTCGTAGATCAATTCGTAAATCCACTCCCATACTTAGTCAGATTTTCAGCCCTCAGCATTAACCCTACGAGCCCCTCCTACGACTCGTAGGAGTCCCTACAACTCATAGGTTGAGTCATAGACTCTGAACCATTCCATTTTCCTAAGTTTTTCCTTTGTTTTGACTTTTCAACTTTTAGAGTTTTACATAGGTGAAGACGATGATGACCTCTGACAGCTTCTACTCTTTCTTTCTTATGGTGGGAGGTGTGTCTTATTTTTTGTATAAACTGTACTCTTAGAAGCGTTTGTACATATTTAGACTAGTTCCTTGGGGGTATTAATATAATTTTTTATAAATTAATTTGGAAGCTTAAATTATCCTATGGTAATTTCACAACCTTTTAGGGTGTTATCTTACAATTCGTTTCCTTACACGTGTTATAACCAAATGGGGGTTGAGGATTCTCTTGTCTAGGTATTAGAGTACGTGCCCACACGATTCCCTGGGTTAGGTCATGTCAATCTATTTTTTACAATTTCATATATTTGTGTATTTAGTATCAATCTCTGTGAATGTATCTATGAATTTAAAAGCATGTATTTTACTATATATGCATGAGCTTGTATCAATTTCTACGAGTGTATCCGTGCATATAGTATCAAGTTTAAAAGCATACATCTGACTATATATGCATAAGCTTGTATCAATTTCTACGAATTTATCTATGTATCTATTATCAATTTCACAATTACCAATGCATTTGTATCCAGTATCAATTTCATCTCGTGTATCTAATATTAATTTGATGTATGTTATGCATAGATACATGTATATAGTGTCAAATATGCATTGATACATTCATAAAAAAAATCACTATCAAATATGCATTGATGTATCAAGTGTATTTATGCATAGATACATACTTAAAAAAAGAAGAAGAAGATACATTGAAAATCATCTAGATTCACTATAACAATATCAATGAAATCCATTACAAATTTGGTGTAACAACAACAATACCATCCTTGTTGACTTTTGGAAGTAAGTATTCAAATATGGTTTGTGAAGAAGAAGAAGAACAAGAAGATCTGGAAAGAAAGGGCTAGAAAGGGAGAGATAGAAAAGAGAGAGGCGATCGAGAGAGAGAGGGAGAGATAGAGAGAAGGAGGAGAAAGTGAGAGCAAGAGAGGATTTATGCAATCCCCTGGAAAATTAGAAAATAGTGTAATGATTGTGTAATTTTTAAAATTAGTGTGTGGTTTAGTAAGTATATCAGAGATGTTTTCTTAGTTATGTAGTTCTTCCTTAAATTTTTATGGCAAACCAAGTAATTTATATTTCTAGAAACTATTCGAATAAGGCACCATTGGTTTTTGTAGGAAAGGTTGCAAGGGAAAGAGGCTTTTCTGCTAGCATGATTGAGAAATAATTCCGACCTCCATCATAGTATTCCTTTCTCATTTGAATAATTGGATGAAGAAACCTATACTACCTAACAAATTCAAGAAATGGGTTTTTGAACTAGTAACACGAAAGTAAACAGTAAAGACAAGACACAGAATTTATTGTGGAAAACTTTCTTGCTCAAGGGAAGAAAAACCACAACCTACACTCATAGGATTTTCACCAAACTTCACCAATCTTTCAAAGAGCAGTTTTAGATTACAACTCAATAATAAAGGAACTAACTCAAGTACCTAAACTCTAACGATTACCTATAATCGCAACTCAAACTCTCCAAGAAGTAAAACCCACTTCTTGTTACAAACCTCACTCTCTACTTAGAAAATTATAACTCAATAATATTTTTAAGTAGAACTCAAACACAAGAATTAACCTTCGAAAGAAAAACATACCTCTAGTTTTTCTTCCTTTAATATTTTGCTCACGGAATGCTGCCTTTGCCTTTTACTTGAAAGAACTTGTGATCTTTGATTTTAGATTTGCAAAAGTACTCGAAATCCTTTGTATGCCTCTCTCCTTTTGTAGCATTAATTTTTGAAGACCTAGTTGAGTCCTTCAAGGAACGTACAACTTTAATTTTATTATTTTTCCTTATAGAAATTTTATTATGCTGTCTTTCCTTATTTTTGTATTTTTGCTAGTAATATCAGTAGATCCAGTATCCTTAGTACCATTCAATCTTAGATGTACACCTGTTACAATGGTGAGAGTCTGTGACAATGAAAAGGCAATTTTTACTCATTTACATTTTAAGATAAAAGGAGAATGGAAAGGAACTCTTATTGGTAGATTAGGCCCAGTGCCAAATGATTTTTCTCGAACTGATCCCGTCCTAGTGGTTTGGTGAATATATCAGCAACCTATTCCTCAGTTTTGCAGAAGGTCATAGTAATGTTCCCTTTTTAAAAATTATCTCGAAGAAAATGATAGTGCAAATTAATGTGCTTAGTTCGCTTATGATAAACTGGGTTCTTCGCCATGCTAACTGCACTGGGTTTTCACACATAATAGGTATGCATCCTACCTTAATGCCATAGTCCAAGAGTTTTTGCTTGATCCATATAAGCTGGGCACATCATGAAGTTGTTGCCATATATTCAGCTTCAGGGTGGACAAAGCAACCGAGTTTTGCTTACGTGTCGCCCAAGAGACTAAGCATGATCCAAAGAAGTGAGCCATCCCTAAGGTACTTTTCCTGTCCATGACATATCCGGCATAATCTGCATTAGTAAAACCAATCAGATCAAAAGAGTCACATGTAGGGTACCAGAGGACCAGGTGCAGAGTTCCTTTGAGATAGCGAAGAACTCATTTGACAACCTTCATGTATGATTCTTTGGAAATGATTGAAAGCGCGCACATAGTCCAACACTGAACACTATGTCTATTCTACTAGATGTGAGGTATAGTAGGAATCCAATTATGCCTCTATATTTTGTTCACCAACTAGGGAACTAGTTTCATCCTTGTCAAGTTTAGTGGTGGTGGCAATAGGTGTATCATGTACTTTGGCATCATGCACGTCAAATTTCTTCAGTAGTTCTTTGATGTACTTTTGTTGATGAATCAGTATTCCTGATGGTGACTGATGGATTTGGAGTTCAAGAAAGTAGTTCAATTCTCCCATCATGCTCATTTCAAATTCACTACTCATAAGTTTTGCAAATTCGACCCTATACGTGCATCTGTTCCTTCAAAAATGATGTCGTCAACATATACTTGCACAATTAAGACATGAGGGCTCTTTTTCTTGAGAAACAATGTATTATCAATCTTACCTCTTGTATATCTATGTGTGAGAAGAAATGTGGACAGCCTATCATACCATGCACGTGGTGCCTGCTTGAGGCCATAAAGTGTTTTGTCTAGTTTGTATACGTGGTTAGGATATTCATGATTTTTGAAACCTAGTGGCTGACGAACATACACTTTCTCTTGTAGATATCCATTCAAGAAGGCACTATTCACATCCATCTGACATAATTTGAACTCCATATATTTTACAAACGCAATCAATATTCGGATAGCTTCCATTCGGGCGACTGGAGCGAATGTCTCATCATAGTCAATCCCTTCCACTTGATTGTAGCCCTGAACCACAAGCCTTGCCTTATTTCTTGTGATAGTTCCTTAATCATCGAGTTTGTTCTTGAATACCCATCTTGTTTCTATCACTGTTCGATCTTGAGGTCTAGGAATCAGGTTTCATACCTTACTTCGCTCAAACTAATTTAACTCCTCCTGCATGGCAATGATCCAATCCGCATCTAGGAGTGCTTATTTAATGTTCTTGGGTTCTATGACTAATAGATATGCTGAGAAGGCACACAAGTTCCGTTAGTTTGGATCTGGTTTGAATTTCCAAGTCAAGAGGAGTGAGCAGGTTCTATAAGGGATGTGAACTTTTGTGTTTCCATTTGTTTTTCTGACTGCTTTCTCCTGACACTGGAGAAGGAGGACCAGGTTCGGTAGAGACCCCATTCATAGCTTGAGAAGTATCTTCTATTGACTCATTTAGTTCATAGTTTTGGTCTGGAGCTCCGCCATTATTATTTGAAGGTTCAGTGTCCTCATAGTCAGCATCATCAACATCTCCTTGTAGAAGGTTAGTCATACCCATCTTATCACATTTGTCCTGCACATCTTTCTCGATGAAGTGATTAGCTTCGTTAAATATAACATGTGTACTTTCTTCAACACGATTTGTTCTTTTATTGAGAACTTTATAGGCTTTGCTTTGAGAAGAGTACCCGAGAAAAATTCCCTCATTATTTTTGGCATCGAATTTTTCTAGAGCATCCTTGCCATTATTGTGTACATAACATACTCAGCCAAAGGCCATAAGGTGCGCGAAGTTTGGTTTTCTGCCTTTTAGTAATTCATAGGGCATTTTATTGATTATAGACCTAATCATACATCTATTAATCAAGTAACATGCAGTGTTTACAGTTTCTAGTTTCTGCCCAGTACCCCTTAGGAAAACCACTGGCAATCAACATAGTTTTTGCCATGTCTTCCAAGGATCTATTTTTCCTTTTCACTACACTATTTTGTTGTGGTGTTCATGGTGTAGAGAAATTATGATCTATCCCATTTTTCGCACAGAATTTGAGAAACTTGGAGTTTTCAAACTCTGTTCCATGATCAGATCTAATGCTCATTAACTCATATTTTAATTTCTTTTGAACTAGTTTCACAAAAATTTCAAATACATCATATGTCTCATCTTTAGAACTTAAGAACAGAGTCTATGTGATTCTAGTGTAATCATCAATGATAACAAACACATACCTCTTACCTCTACTACTTTGAACTCTCATTGGTCCACATAAGTCCATTTGCAACAGTTCCAGAGGTTTCATTGTGCTTACTATACCATTTGGTTTAAATGACGATCTCACATATTTTTCTTGTGCACATGCTCCACATACTTGATTTTTATTAAATCATCCCGTTGTAGTCCTCGTGCTAGTTCTCTTGAAATCAGTTTGTTTATTATTGAGAAGCTTGCATGCCCTAGTATCTTATGCCATAAGAATGAATTATTATCACCTGCACTTAAGATTATTAGCATAGGTGTTTCTGGACCCATAAGGTCAATTTTGTAGACATTTTTGTGCCTTTTTCCTACAAGAATCAGTTTCTTTGATTTTGTACTAGTTACTCTGCACGCAATAGATATAAAAAGTACATCATTCCCTTTATCGCACATTTGTAACACGCTGAGAAGATTATATTTTAATCCTTCAACATAGTAAACATTTTCTATTGCTTGAGAATAGGAGGATCCAACTTTGCCAATTCCCATGATTTCGCCCTTTTTATCATTTCCAAAAGCTATGCTTCCGCCATGGAAGCCATTCAGTAAGAGGAAGTTGTCTTTGATTGCCTTCATGTGTCCTGAACAAGCGCTATCCAAGTATCACTACTTATGTCTTCCTCTTTCCTGTTCTTGCATAATCAATTAGAGATTAATTTTGGACACCCAAATCTACTTGGGTTCCTATTTGCGAGTGAAATAATGAATTAGGTTTTTCTAGTCTATTTGGGTAGGTACTTGTGTTTGTGAACCAGTTCCCTAATTCCTGTTCTATAAGATGTTTTTCTCACATAGGTTAGATTACTTTTAATAGCTATGTTTCTCTTTTTATACAAGTGCGTTTGATGACTATTTTTTCCACAGTGAGTATAGGCATATCATAATAATTTTCACCAAATTTTATAGAATTATTCTTGAAACCTATTCCATGTTTAATTGAGGATTAACTTCTTTGAATATCATCAAGCATTGTAGATGACTTAGTTCATCTCATATTGATCTCCAATTCCCTTTTAGTTTTTTCGAGTTCTTCAACCAGTGCCTCATTCTTTTTAGTTAAAAACTGTAATTCGTTGTTTAACCTTTTTATAGTTTCATCTAAATCAAGGTGTACATTGGTTTGTGCATATTTTCCTTTTCTAGAGGAGTTCATTTCATTAATTGTTTCTTGAAGATTATTGTGTAAGGCTTCTAAAGTCTCATTCTCTGTTCTCACGGCTGAATATTCATCCAACATCCGTTCTTTTGCAGCACATATTGCATGATATGCATCGATGAGGACATCGGATAAAGATTCTAGTTTCTTTTTGGAATATAGATGAAGATTTTTTTTGATTTAATGAAAGATTACCTTGGACTGCCTATTGTTTTCTTCATCTTCTTCTGAATTTGTCCCAGTCATCAAAGCTAAGATTGTGTCTTTTAACTCGTAATGATTCTCTTCATCTTCTGACTCTGCAATTGCCATCAATGATAGGAAGTCGTACTCCCTTTCTCCTTCTATTGCCAGTAATTACTGATTTTTAGCTTTAGTCCCATCAGACTCTTCTCTAGAAGAATTTTCTATTATTGTAAAAGCTTTTTCATAGTCATGTCAGCCTCTTGATTTGTCATTCTTCAATTTCTAGGAATGTATTGATCACTCCTGACTTCTTTGGTTCTTCAGGATTTTTTTTTTGTATTCCATGGCCTATAATGGACAGAATTTGATGAAGTGATCTGGACTTCTGCACTCGTAACATAGTTGCTCTCTCAAGTCTTTGTCAGTGGTTCTTTGAGATTGTCTTCTCTGACTTGTTTGTCCTTTTCTCAGTATTCTTTGAAATCTTTTCATCATTAATGCTATATTCTCTTCTTCAAAATCATCTTTCTCAGTGGCTTTAAGAATCAGGTTCTTCTCTTTCCTTTTGCCTCTGATTTTTTTCTCTTGATTCTTCTTAGTTTCATAGGTCAGCATACTTTCAATGAGTTTGTCCATCATCATAGCGTCAAGATCGTGTGCCTCAATGATTGCTTCTACTTTGCTTTCCTATGATTCAGGGAGAATACTTAGGAGTTTTCTGATAGCTTTTTCGGTTGGAATTACTTCTTCTAGAGAGTAGATTTCATTGATTATGGAAGTAAACCTCGTATGCATATCTTGAATTATTTCTCCATCCATCATTCTGAACAGTTCATACTATTCATTCAGATTATCGATCTTGGATTTCTTGACTTGATTTATTCCCTCGTAGGCAGTTTGTAAAGTGTCCCATATTTTCTTTGCATCCTGACAGGCAGATATTCTTTTGTATTCATCTGGACCTATTTCACAAATTAAAATCTTCTTAGCCCTTGCATTGTTTTGAATTGCCAATTTGTCTTCCGTATTCCACTTCTTTCTGTGTTTTGGTACCTGTATTGTCCCATTTGTCCCAGTCTTCATAGGAATAGTAGGTCCGTCAAAGATAACATTCCATAGGTCTGGACTATCTCCTATCAAATGATCCATTATCCTATTTTTCTACCATCCGTACTATTTTCCTTTGAATAGTGGTGGCCTTGTCTGTGATTGTCCTTCTTGTGCAGTGGGTGGTGCAGCCATTGATCCTTTTCAAGATTTGAATCTTTGAGTGAAAAGACCCGCTCTAATACCAATTGAAGAAACCTATACCACCTAACAAATTCAAGAACCAGGTTCTTGAACTAGTAACACGAAAGTAAACAGTAAAGACAAGACAAAAAAATTATTGTGGTAAACTTCCTTGCTCAAGGAAAGAAAAACAACAACCTACACTCGTAGGATTTTTACCAAACTTCATTAATCTTTCAAAGAGCAGTTTTAGATTACAAGTATATAATCAAGGAACTAACTCAAGTACCTAAACTCTAACGATTACCTATAATTGCAACTCAAACTCTCCAAGAAGTCAAACCCACTTCTTGTTACAAACCTTACTATCTATTTAGAAAATTACAACTCAATAATATTTCTAAGCAGAACTCAAACACAAGAATTAACCTTCGAAAGAAAAACCTAACTCTAGTTTTTCTTCCTTCAATGTTTTGCTCACGGAACGCTACATTTGCCTTTTGCTTGAAAGAACTTGTGATCTTTGATTTCAGATTTGCAAAAGTACTCGAAATCCTTTGTATGCCTGTCTCCTTTTATAGCATTGATTTTTGAAGACCTAGTTGAGTCCTTCAAGGAAAGTACAACTTTAATTTTATTGTTTTTCCTTATAGGAATCCTATTGTGCTGTCTTTCCTTATTTCTGCGTTTTTGACTTGTACAAGAATTTGTCCAGTTTGTCTAGTTTTTCCACGTCTGTCTACTGCACCATCCAGCAAGTGAACCTGGTTCTCATAACCTGATTCTCATTTTGTCATTATCAAAACCTGCTTGAGTGTTGTTAACATTGGATATCATAACCAGAAATATTACTACATACTAAAATCTTTTCTTTATTGGATTTAACCCTTTAGTAACCAAAATTTATTGACCTAACTAATCTTGATAGAAGGTCCATTAAGGTGAGTTTTAGCTCTCCGGATCAAAGAAAATTCAATTTTCAATATTCGAACTCAAAACTTTTGATTAAAGGTAAAAAAATTTACCATTTCAACGTTGTATTGATATTATTTAAGCTTTTAATTATATGGTTGGAAGCATTACATATTTCTCTATCGTAGGACCAAACTTTTGAGGAAATTGGTTGCAAACTATTTTTGTGTCATTCACATCTTAAAGCGACTTCTCATGGAAAAACACTTTGGACCATGTTTTTATTGATTTTATTTTCCTATCAATGGCCTAGTCTAGTCTTAAATGGTTGATGAAAAGGCAGACATTTTTTCTTATCTTTTCTCATACCTTTTTCGATTGGTTTTAGTATTGATTGGATCAAAATGTACCTTTTTTTTGTTGCTAATTTGTCAATTTCTGTCTAGGTTCCCCAAATCTCACTCTTTTGCTATGCTTTAAAAAAGTGAAAAAGGTCAAAATTACCCTTAAACTTTGAAAAATAGTTTATTCATGTCTTTCGTTATATTTTAGGGCCAATTATTCCTTTATTGTTATACTTTGGGCCAAATATGCCCTTGAGTATAACAGAGTGCCACGTGTCGGCCTCTCAGTGGCCAACTTATTTTTCCTTTTAAATATGTTTTTTTATTTATTTTTAAATCTGTTTTTTATTTGTTTTTAAATCTGTTTTTAAAATTTATTTTTTTAAATCTATTTTTTAAAATATGTTAATTTTAAAAAACATATTTTTTTAAAAAAAGATAAAAAACAGATTTTTTTAAAAAAGATTTTTTTTAAAAAAGATAAAAAAACAGATTTTAAAATAAAAAAGATAAAAAACAGATTTTTTAAAAAAAGATTAAAAAACAGATTTTAAAATAAAAAGATTTTAAATCTGTTTTTAAAATTTATTTTTTAAAATCTATTTTTTAAAATATGTTTTTTTATTTGTTTTTAAAATCTTTCTTTTTTTAAAATCTTTTTTTTATCTTTTTAAAAAAAAATCTGTTTTTTTAAAATTAACATATTTTAAAAAATAGATTTTAAAAAATAAATTTAAAAAACATATTTAAAAACAAATAAAAAACATATTTAAAAACAAATAAAAAACACATTTAAAAGGGAAAATAAGTTGTCCACTGAAAGGCCGACACGTGGCATTCTGTTATACTCAGGACATATTTGGCCCAAAGTATAATAATAAGGATATAATTGGCCCTAAAGTGTAACGAAGGATATGAATAAACTATTTTTTAAATTTTGGAAGTAATTTTGACCCTTTTCCTTTTAAAAAATATGGCTTACTAACTAAAGGTTAAAATGTGTGAATTTCAACTTGTATTTTTCTAATGAGAGTTATTGACATATGACAAGAAAGATGTTACATTTTGAGTCACTATACGGTTATAATCGTTATTTGCAACGTGGTGGACAGACAAAGGTTGCAAGTCATATCAAATATTTGTAGTGGCCCATTTAAACCCCATTATTGAAATTGATTGTTTTTGCTCTATAAGATAGATTCACACACTTGTCACATATTCAAATATATATATATATATTTTATATCTATTTGCATTTTGAAAGTTAACTTTTTTAATTTTTCATGAATTGAGATATAAATTTTTTCTTTTTTGATTTATATTTAAAAACTATATAAAAATTACTATGAGTTATAATAACTTACAATTCTAAATATTTTAAGGTATTTGAAAAAATAGTGGTAAAGGAAAATATTAATTTGACTCCGCAATTAAAAAGGATATCGTATAAATTGAATTGGAGAAAATAAATTTGTTGTTTCGGGTATAAGAATGAATTAGTATTATTGCTAATCACTACTTATTGCTATTATAAGATAAATAATCTTCAGCGGATAAACATATTGTTATTATAAGATAAATAATCTTCGGGGGATAAATTTTTATAAAAAGAGACCGTGAGGTGAATATTGATCTTGAGAAATTGACAATTCAAAGTTTTGTAAGCATAAGATAAGTCGTAAAAAGGGTTACAATTTTTTTTGATACTACAGGATTTCGTCCCGCAACTAGAAGAAGATCGCTTTAAAGATATTGTAAAATGCTGGGGAATATTCATGCTTTAATTACCATAGAATGAAGTATTCCACTTGGAAACATACGAGTAACAAGGGAGTGGAGACTAAAGTAAATGATCAAGGGCAGAGCTTAAATATCAGGTATAGGTTCAATCAAATTTAATAGTTTTTTATTTAAATCTTATAATTTATCTTTAAAAAAATTATCGAATATGTAAAATTAGTATTTTAGAAAGATTAGAATTTCGACTATAAATAAATTCTTATGTCGTATCATTAAATGAATGCAGAATTATTGAATAATAATAATGTAGCCATCACTTATCAGGACCAAATTGTGTCAACATCACTGCAATCAAAAGGATGAATTGATTTGTAGCCATTTTCTCATTAATGGCATCGAGAGGCCATCCTATGCCAAGTACTTGGAGACATGTCTTTGCCTTCTCCATGTTACTTGCCAACCCACCCCCAAAAGAAAAAAAGAAAAAATAAAAAGCAAGAGAAATCCTCCTTAATTTTTTATGAGTAACAACTTGTTTAATATATCAAAAAAGAGATCAAAAATAACTCTGAACTATCTTACCAAGCTTAAAAGTACCATTTATTTATCTATTTTATTAAAAACATCTTTTCCTTCACTTTGGTGGCTCACTTTTGCCCTTAAAACTGACATAACTCTTTTTTTAATTGTTTATTTAAAAAGCTTTCCTCTTTTGCTTTTTAAAGTGACAATTGAGGCTCAGATCTATCTTATGCTTTGGTATAATTTTTATTTTAAAAAATATTATTTATAGCGTGTCAACTAAACTAAACATTATTCCTTTAATTAAACCTGCCCCTACCCAACATAATCAACTTTATCATAAAACATATAAATTATTTTATTTATTCACCATAGAGATCACGTTTTTAGGAGAAAATGATTGTCACGCATACAGATCACGTTTTTAAGTACGGAATAAACTTTAACGATAGAAATTATTAAAAATGTACTTTAATCAATCAAGAACTCCATTGAAACCCTTTCATAAACCTGCTCTCTACTTATCATGAACTGAAATAAAATATTTTTAAGTCTTAAAATATTGAGAAGCAGCCTTACATTATTTTTTTGACCGGATCCGATTTGCGATCCAACTTCAACCCATACAATCCGCGGTAAAATAATCATAATTATTTTACTCAGATTTTGATTTTACGTGAAGCTTTATGCGTTGAAAATTAGACTCTTAGACCTTTGATTTGGTAGGTCGTGACCCCCTTTAACTCCTTGTATATTGGGATAAAAGATCCGAGACATTTGATCCGAAGTTCAGAAAATTTATTGGAGAAACTTACAATAACTTTTGTCGACCTTTATTTCACAATTTGCTTGACTTCAAAACTTAACACATGACCATTGTGCTATTATAATACCTCATAACACATTTTTCTTAGCATATTAGACATTCCTAGTCTTATCGTTAATTTAAACCTTTCAAACGGTTGAGGTGCTACACGAGCCATTTTTTTAATCCCAAACCTTTGTTAAGAGATTCCTTTGACCTAAAACTTTAGTTTAGTTCCTTAATATTACCATCCATTTATAGTCTTATTCTCTCGAAATACTATACCAAATCATATATACCTTATCTAACCAAATCACATTACGTATATTATGCAAGAAAAAAATAGGGGGTCTCACAAATAATAATATTTATTGTTGTTTTGCGGTGAATTTTGTTATGAACATATAAAATAATTTGTATGTTTTATGACAAAGTTGAGTATGCTGGGTTTAATTTCGTTCAATAGAAATAAGACACATAATAGATGATAATTTTTTTTTTAAAAATGTGTCTGAGCCTCACTTTTCACTATAAAAAGAAAAAGAGAAAATAAAAATAAAAATACAAAAATGAGCCAAAAAAGTGAGTGAATGGGATATTTTTAGCAAATAGATAGATAAAGGATATATTAGACTTTTTGAGATAATCCAAGAATATTTTTGATCCTTTTTCATTTAATATATGAGAATTAAAGACTTAAAACTCGTTGTCTTTAGTAGAATGCGATATATTGAGTGAATAATTCTTTGAAAGTCTTCAAGCTTTTTAAATAAAAGATTTAAGTAACATTTATACATTAATAATGTCAGTTGTATCTACTAAGTTACTTAAAATATAAGTAATCTCATTCGTAGATAATAATTTGAGTGTACCATGGTTCGAGTCAACAGTAATAGTCTCTTCAGTAGTTTTAACAATTTGTTTAAAATTCATTTTTTCAAAAGTATCCTTCTGGTATATAAACTTGGGTTGGATCTTAGGGATAGTTTATTTATTAAGGAGATCTAGCTGTTGTGCTATATCATACTTTTCTTTTTTACTTTTTTTAATAATAGTGTCTTTTAAGGATATTCATTAAAATTAGATGTGCCGGAATAACACCGCCTACTGACTCTGATACCACATGTTTGATAGGATTGCTTCGGTGAAACTACAGGTTCATCTACGAAGCTCATACAGTATAAGTTGGGAAGATCTTGGCTTAGTCCGCAACATTAAATCATCTCTCTTTCATTTTGCTTGTGATGGGGTGGGGATATAGGGGCGGAGCTAGCTTGAGACTAGGGATTTAGACAAACTTCTTTGATGAAAAATTACATTATTTATAAATGGCTAAAGTTATAATATATATTGTAAATGATGAAATTCCTCGGTTAGTTCATATGTGTGATTCATATTTTGAAATTTTTTAGTGAAAATTTTGACTTTATATATTTGAATGGTTTTGGGGTAGGGGTGGGGGATGTAGGGTTATTTGAGTAGGATCAAGGGACCCCCCCCCCCCAAAAAAAAAAAAACAGAGAAGATTCTTGTTTTTTGAGAATGGATAACATTAATAAGGTTCTGGTCTTTCCTAAGTTTAGTTTTTTTTCTTTTCTTTCTGGGTGTGATTAACATGTTTTATTCCACAATATTCGAAGCAGTAGCTAGTCATTGTAGCCAATAAATAATTTATTGTACCATATACTATACATTTTGACCTTAGAGGTGGAGAAAAGTTGCTTATCATAGTAGAGTTATTGTAATATTGATTGGTCCATTATATGGCTATGCTTTCTTTCATGGAAATGGGAATTGACATTGACAAAGCCTGGTTGTTATGTAACCACAATTTACAAATGTATGTATAATGTTCAAAGTTTTATTGTGCCTTTATCAAGTAAAGGAAAAAGCTCCACATTATTATTTTTTTCAAATAGAAAAAAGATTTAAAATGTCCTTAATTAACGTATTAAAAATAATTTAAAAATATTTACTTTTGATCAAATTTGCCCCTCCTTTTATCTACTTGGATAATATATGATTTTTGAATTAAATATGTGTCATTATGTTTATTGTTCCACATATAATTAGACTCAAATCGGTTCGCAATTCAACTCATTTTTCAAAAACCAAACACTTCTCGTCAAGAACATGAAGGAGTATGAGAAAAATATAATTAACTAGAAATAGTTGAAATCAAGTACGTACACTTACGTATTTTCTTACGTTTATTAAAAGATAGATTGCCTTATGATGGGTTTCTTTTCTTTTCTTTTCTTCCTTTTTTGAAGTAAATATTTTTGTTGTGGGTACATTTTCAAAACGATATTGCGTGGTATTTAATTTTGTAAATATTATTAGATCCTGCATGTAGGCATAATGAAGGTCCTATGTTGGATGAAGAGGAAGACGTATTGGATAAATTTAAAATGGGCTGGATTGTGAAATTTGGGTCCAATAACATGTGGACTAGTAAAAATAAGGGAAAATTAACATGAAAGTTTCAATTGTATTCAAAAAACTGTGTTTTGTAGTTTTTGTATCAATTGTATTTGTATTCATACGAATATAATAAACATTCATTCTCTATGTCAAATGTATTTGTATCCAATCAAAGAGAGGATGAATAGAATTGTATTCATTGTATTTCGAATATAATTGATACAAAATAAATACTAAATACCATGTAAAATAAAACAAAATATAATTTGTTGTATTTTAAATAGAATTGATACAAAATAAATACAGAATACAATGTAAAATAAATATAAAATATAATTCTCTCTCCTTCCTCTCTCGATCTCACTCGCCTCTCTCCTCCCTCTCTCGATCTCACTTACCTCTCTCCTCCCTCTCTCGATCTCACTTACCTCTCTCCTCCTTCTCTTGATCTCACTCGCCCCTTTCCTCTTAATATGTATTCATTTTGATACAAATCAATTTGTTTTGTATTCTTTTTCTCCAAAATCAGCGGAAAAATACACTCTCTCCTCTCTCTTCCTGATCTCGCTCGCCTCTCTCCTCCCTCCTCTCCTAATATTTTGCTATTATCTATAACTAAGCAAACTATAGCTATAGAGTCCTATTTATTGCTAAAATATTAATCTTTTGATAAATTTCCCTATTTAGAATTATCTCTCTCCTCAAAATTAGAAAAAGTACTTAATTATGACTATCTATAAATTATTTCTTTGGAGTCTACCATATATAAATTATCTTTCTCAATTGGTTGCTTGAAGTTATGATGAGAAACTCAATCCATAGTTATATTAAACGTAGACTATAATATACATTTTTTTAGTGCATGCATAACTATAGATTTGTTCGTGTATTCAGTTAAATATATTTGACCAAATATACGTTTGCAGTATAATGTATACACAATCTATTTTCATATTTTGTTTGTGTATCCACTTGCATAATCTAAACTTAGTATTAGGCGTACAATATATGTTTATATATACATTTAGTATGTGGTGAACGTCTAAATCTACTGTAAATAAGTATGTATTCAATTGAATATATTTGATCAAGTATATGTTTAATCAAGTATACATTCGTATTATAATGTATACACTATTTATATTTTGTTTGTAAACATTATTAATAGACATAAGTATATTTTGCAGCTATTGATGTGTGGTTAATTACCTCCTGATAAAATATTTTGATACATATAATCAGATTTGTATACTTACTGTCAACTTTGTATACATAATACCTATTGTGTATACTTTCAATAGACATATACGTACATTCGATTGTTATATTTGTATGAATTGTTGCGTCCAAATGCACACACAAGTGTAGGTAGTCTTGCAAGTAGTAAAGTGCTCTTTCGAGTCGGATATCGAACCCATAGGAATTTTAAAAAGACTACCTATTCCTTTTTAAAGACTTGCACCAATTGTGTGTGTTGTAAGAGATTGAGATAATTCTACTACTAACTTTATATATAAGAAAAACTACTACTATTAAAAACAATGCACTGTTAAGTAGGATAATCAGATTACGAGAAATTTCAGGGTTGTGTAGCATAAGAGGAAGTCAAGCATAATATTATCCGCTTTTAGTCTCCGATGAGTTATTTAATTACTGATTTATAGGGTTGTTAATACAATCATGATCTTCCGACCTCTAATTGTCTATCTTTATCGACAACCTAACTACATCGTTGAGCGGGGATAGACATGAATCAAGAAAAATGCATTAAACTATCTTCCTATTTCTTAACCAAACGTGGTACAAGGTATGTGTCACTGGCATCCTGTATACAAATCACCCTAAGTTACCCTAGCATGAACACGTTCCCCACATTTTTTGTTCTATCCCCTTGTCCTCTTCCGAATTCAAGATAGACAACACATGTATTCTAATGCTGGAAAAAAATTAAAATAATAAAAATAAAAATGCAGGAGTAATTAGAATTAACAACCCATCATCGACCAAACATCAAAATATATTACGTCATAACTTCGTAGTTACAGCCCCAGAATACGGGCGCTTAGCTACTCACATTCAATAAAAACACAAAGTACATATTTTCATGCACTTTAATCTTCAAGAGAAAGAAGAAGAAAAAGGAAACTTAAAGTGCGTGTGTTCTCGTCTCTATGCTCTTTCAAAACCTACGTGAACCCCTTCCCAAAAGTCCTAGGGATCTATTTATAGGGTTTGGGAAAAATACCCTCTTTTCTTAGTTGGACCCGAACTTAATTAAAAAATTCAGAAACTTCGAGGCTTCAATGACGCGGCGTGCCAGGGTTAACTCTTAGTAGTTTCACCCCTGTTGCGGCGCACCTGCAGAGTGCCAGGAATGGTTGTCAGTTGTTTCGCCCTTAGCGCGGCGCGCCTGTAGAGCGCCGAGAATGGTCTTCTATAGTTCAAGCACTGGCGCGGTGCTCCAGCAACGTGCCCCTGCCTAGAATTTTCAATTTTGCTTTGCTCTTCTCCCGTTTAGCTTGTACTACTATCGGCTGTTTCCTTCCAAGAACTGGCTTTCTCCCAAAATCCCTGATTCACTAAACACACACCTCAGTACACACTTATTCTTCATTCCATCTAAAACACACAATTATCATTCCAAAATATTCTCGAAACAACTACTAACTATGGGCAAAACAAGGCACATGGGCACATAAATGTGCCCAAGATCATCAATGTATACGAATTCATGTTCTACATTAAACAAGAATCAAATGTGTCTTCGACTTGAATACCGAAGTAAGTTTACATGTGTTGAAATCGATGTTATAGGTGAAAAAATTTTAAATCAAAACTATTATCCATCGTCGTTTTTAAGTTCGCCATTTCCTCCAAGGATTTCAGATTGTTGTTGTAATCTTCATCACCTGGTACATATTTTCTTTTTAAGAATGTAATCTTCGTCGCTTTCTCCATATTTTTTCTTTTGAGAATGAACTACACTTACCCATTGAAATAAAATAAAAAGCTCAAAATTTGTAAAAATTCTTGTGTTCAATTACAAGATAAGAAAATTAGAAATATTCAAATATTTTTGAAAAAATATCACAGTTAATCAATATAAAAAAAAGATTTGGTGTGATTTGAGAAGTTACTTATTGTGAAGAGTTATTGTTATAATTGATCTCTAATTGAGATATTTAAGGGAAGATAAAAATCCTAAAACTAGAGAGAGAGAAAAAAAAGGAAAGAAAGAGAGGGAGTTGAAAAAATACGGTTAAAAAATAAGTTGAAAAGTTTCACTTTTCAAGGAACAAAATGTGACTATTTAGTGACAAAATAAATCTAAAAAAATTCTTTTTTTGCCAAAGAAATAATGCTATTAATTGTCAATTTAGTCTATAGATTGTCATGTTGTGCCAATTTTTCAAGATTAAAAAATAACTATCATTTGGACATAATAAGAGATCTATAACTATAGTTTGAGTATTACAATTCATAATTACTGTTTGGCTAAAAATAAATAAATCTCTCACATCTCTCCTCAATCTCGCTCACTTTTCTTTCCCTCTCTCTCTTGCTCGCCTCTCTGACCTCTCTCATTGCCTCCCTTTTTACATTTTGTATTTTGTACCCCACCCTCCCCTCTTCCTCTTTGTGTTTTCACCTCTCTCTTTCCCTCTCTCCATATTTGTATTTTATATTTTTACCATTCTCTTTGTATTTTATATTTTCACTTCTCTCCCTTGCTCTCTTTCTCTATATTTATATATTTTTGAGATATCGGATGAGTGTATTTATTTTATTCATATGTGTATTTGGGTTGTATCATCTCTCTCCTCTCTATATTTTATATTTCCACCTCTCTCTGTATTTCTATATTTTTTAGTTGTCATGCAAATGTATTTGTGTATTGATATGTGTTTTCAGATTGTATCCTCTTTCACCCCTCCTTCTTTGTATTATTATATGTTTTAAGGTGTCAGATGACTATATTTATTTTATTTATATGTGCATTTAGGTTGTATCCCTTCTCTCCTCCACCTCTCTCTCTCTCTCTCTCTCTCTCTCTATCTATCTCTCTCTTTGTATTTGTTGTATTCATACATGCATTTAGGTTGTATTCTACATTTTTACCTATCTTAATCTTATATTACTTGTATTCATTCGCTCTTGTATAATTTATATTCATTTGTTCTTGTATCACTTATATTTATTCTCTCTTGTATCACTTGTATACACATATATAATACTTAAAGTTGTCCATTCATGTGCCATAGATAGACAAATAAATAAATAAACACGAGTATCTCCTCAAAGATGTCCACTAATCCGTCATATATATATAAATACACATATACACAGTTGTATTTCCTCAAAGTTTGTCCACTCAGATTTTTTAGAGAAACAAATAAGGAGAAGATACATTTAATAAACATGAAAATATGTATCCAAAAAGAAGAAAGTAAAAAAGGCTAAAAAAAGAAAACATACAATAGATACAAATACACAAAGAAAAATAAAGAAAAAAAGAGTATAAAGGAAAAGAGAGAAACAAAATATAAAATTGATGCAAAAACACAAAATAAAATACAAGTATAAAGGCTATAGAGAGAGAGGGGAAAAGGAAAAGAGAAAGAAAATATACAATTTATACAAACACACAAAATAAAATATTAAAAAATACTAAAAAAAGAGAGGTAGTGAAAGAGAGAGAGACAGGGGGAGAGAGAAGGAACAAATATACAAACCTCTACAAAACAAAATACAAGAAAATAGAAATAGTTTCAAGTATCTTGGTTCGATTATCTAGAAAAATGAAGAGATTGGCGAGAATGTCACTATCGAATTGCGGTAGAGCGAATGAAATGGAGGCTCACATCTGTAGTCTTGTGTGATAGAAAGTGTCACTTAAACTTAAAGGGAATTTCGATAGAGACATTGTTAGATAAGCTATGTTGTATGGAATGGAGTGTTGATCAGTCAAAAACTCTCACATTCAAAAGATAAAACACCAAGACCGGATAACTAAACAACGGCCAGAGTTACAAAGATGAGGATATTGTGGTAGTGGATAGAATTAAAAATGAGGATATCTAAAATAAGGCAGGAGACTTCGGTAAAAGACAAGATTCATAAGAGAGGTTGATATAATTCGGGCATATAATGAGAAAATGCACCAATGCAGAGGTGTGAGAGGTTGTTATGGATGAATTTAAGAGAGGTAGAGATAGATCAAAGAAGTATTGGAGTGGTGATTAGACTGGAAATGACTTAGTTGCATTTTATCGAGCACATGAACTTAAATATGAAGGTATGGAGAAAATAAATTGGGTAGAAGGTTAGTAGATAGGAGTGATTTGTCTTGTTTTCCTTACTAGTATTCATAGGAATACTCTTGTAATTTCTTGTTCTCCTTTTATAACTATGTATTATTTGTTGTAATTTATTTGTAATATCATTTTGTTGTAGTTTTGTGCTGTTACTATGTGTTATTTTTCTTACTATCTATTGTCTCTTATACTTTGATTATATCTTTTTCTAGATCGTGTGACTATATTGGGTATGTTGTTATACATATATACATATTATTGTGCTAACCCAACCCAAAGATACTCTTATCTGGTGTGACATTGTCCCGCTTTGTACCAAACTCACACGATTTTTCCCAAAGGACCTCACACCATTAAGAGATCTTACACCTTATATGTAGCTTCCCAATCCTTTTAGCTATCAATGTGAGATTTTTGTTCATTCATCCAACAATCCTCCCTTCATCTTTTGTCTAAATTTAAATCTCCTCCTTTTAAATAACGACTATTAAGTTAAATCTTACTATTAATAAATATTCTTTCATATTCTCTCTGAAATCGACCACAATTCATAGTAGGGTATATATGTCATGACCCCGACCTATCGTGACTAGCACCCATAATAACCCTTCAGTGGGAGAACCATTTTTCATGACTCGAATCCGGGTGTGATGACACTCATCTCAACCCACCGAGATAAGTCAGCCTAATACACAACAGAAAGTAAATGCAGAAGAAAAAGAAAGGAATTAAAATTTAACTTAAGTGAAAGCACATAAAATAAACTCAAAATCCCCAAAGATTGGTTGTCATGTATATAAGCCAATAATACATTATCGAAGTACGAAAGAAAATATAGTCACAATGTCTTTGTCTTTAGAATAGGACTAAAACATAATAAAAGAGTAAGAGGTATCCGCTAGATGGATGTAACAGCTACCTCAACACTCAAGATGATAGCCTCGGAATTGGTAGGAAATACTAGGAGATCAAGCAGGTCCGGGCTCACAACCTACACAAGTGTAGAAGAAAGGGGTGAGTACCAAACAACACGGTACTCAACAAGTAGATAACTAAAAGAAAGCAAAGCTCGATAGATACAAGTGATCCTATCATCCCAACCGCACCTCCTCAACTACAACCTGCATAAAACCAGTCCAACTCTACACTTGTACAATAATAACAGTAATACAGTCCACGAATACTTATCAATAGTCTCATCAATGAATCATATCAAGTCAAGTTCAACATATACAGAGCAATAAAGGGGTAAACACGAATTCACAAATATCAACAAAATGCGATGCAATGCAATGAGATGATGCATGTCTGTCCTATTGGTACACATCCACTGAATTACAGTCCAGAACCCATGGGGGACATTTCTGTCCATGTAACCTACCACAGAGCGTGTGGCCCAACCCCTCAATATATATATCCTTTAACGGAGCGTGTGACACGACCCCTTTATTTCATAATACCTATTACGGAGCGTGTGGCCCGATCCCTTTATTTTATAATATCTGCCATAGAGCGTGTGGCGTGATCTCTTTTATTTCATATCATTTTCAGTTTCAACATAATATGTCAGAACCAATGCAATCAATTCATGTTCATATAATTCACGATAATAACATGACAACAACAATAATTCTTCCTATCTCACATCAACATAGTCATTTCACATGTCCAAAATAAAATCATAATCACAACATATCGATTCCACCAATACATGTCATTAGATCACCATTTTATACCCCTCATCTCTATTTTTAAGGTCAATCATACAGTCAATAGCTCAGTCTAATTCTCATTACTCCCCAGTACACATCACACGAGAATACAAGCATCTACAAGCTTAAACTGAGGTTTAGAAATTCACTTGCCTTAATTAATCAAGCAGCCACTCCGGGACTTAAGCCTTCCCTTTTCGTTGGGTATCCAAATCAACGTAATCTAGTCAAATAATTAATACAATAAGATTTTTGAAACTAACAACACCCTTATTACCATATGTCTAGCCTAGACCCAGAACCTACCCAAATCTATAATCAAGTTCCTAATGTTGATGTTAAATAATATGTCAAATCTCATATTTCCAAATTTTAAGCCTAGGGTTAGGTTCTAATTTCCCCAATATCATAAATTTAATGGAATTCATAAAATATAATATACCTAATATTTAATTATCTATCTCAATATATTAAAATTCGGGAACTAACTCATTCTATGTCATTGAAGTTAAATCTGAAATTTTATTTCCGATTATGTTCACTCATGATAAAATAAGCTCACATGTCAAATTTAAGTTAAAACGGATCGTTATTCGACCCCCAAATCAAGATTTTATATGAATAATTCTAGGGTCATATTTTCTTATTTCAGCATTGTTTCTCCACTAATATACCCTAAAAATATGTTCATAATCACATAAAAATTTAATAAAAAGGATTAGAATAATTGCCTTGACGCTTTGGAATGAAAATCCATATTTTTATTTTCCCCTTTCTTTTCTTTCTTCCTCCGTATTTTTTTTTTCTTCCCATTTCTGTTTCTCATTTTCTCATCGTTGTCCTTTGTTTATTGTTACATCTGATGGCATTAAGCCATCAGATTATATATATATATATAGAATTTATTTATTTATTCTTTTCTTTTATTTATTTTTTTTCTTTTCCAAACTAATTGTGTATTAAAATTTACAAACCCTACTAATATATTTTAATAAATATAAGAAAAGTGGTATAGGATTTAAATAAATTAACACTTTAGCCCATCAATTAAATTAATTCTCTAACATTATCCCTCAACTAATTAACCAAAGTTACCAAAAGGTCCGCGCTAGAGTTCACAGTCGTGGTGTGGCGGCAGGCAGAGGTCATGCCCGAGGAGCGGCACCAGCTAGAGGTCATTCTAGAGAGGCTTCTCTTGATCCACAGATTGGTGCTAGAGAGGAACAGGTCCCTCTAGATCTTGCTACTGCACCATTGCTTTAAGCCACTTTGATGCGAGTATTGGATGCGGAGCTGTTGCAATTTCTCGATCTAATCAACTATGTATTTTAGCTGACGAAGGATTTAATTAGAGTGTGAGGGAGAATGGTACACCTGAGGGTTCTCAGACTAGAGCAGGAGCTCAGACCCTAGGGCAGAATTAGATACCAATTGTGCAGGATCCGATGGGCCAGCCACCTTTGGGCCTTAGAGCTGATGAGGGTGGAGTACAGGTGGGGGGAACTCAGGGTACACATGTAGTCATCTTGACTGACGATGAGCAATGCCAATATGAGAGGTTCCAAAAAATGGACTCCCCACAGTTTCAGGATAGAAAGACTGAGGATGCACATGAGTTCCTGACCATGTGCCGAGAGTTGTTGGAGGCAGTAGGGTTAGCTGAGACTCACGAAGTTCATTATACTATACTTTGGTTATGTGGACCAGCCAGAGAGTGGTAAAGAGTGTATACGAGTTCTAGTCTAGTTGGGTCACCCTAAATGACTTGGGATGAGTTTGTTAGTGCCTTTTATGACCATTTCATCCCCTGGAGTATGAAGGAAGAGAGACAATTATGGTTTGAGAATTTGAGGTAGGAGGGTCTTACAATTACTGAGTATGAGACTTATTTCTACCAGTTGTCCATACATGCCATCGTTGTCCTCCTTAATGAGATAGAGCGGATTTACAGATTTGTGCGAGGATTGAACTATATCATTTGTACAGTAGTTTCTTAACCCGCCCGTAAGGGAACTTCCTTCTGGTCTATTGTGGGTGCTGCCAAGGAGAAGGAGTTGATGGAGAGAGAGGAGTTTGGGGACCCCAAGAGGGCCCGTGCTTCTGGTCAATTTTTGGGTACCTCATCTGGAGGTAGAGGGTCCTATAGAGGAGGTGGTTTCTTCCAGTGTAGAGGACCAATTCATACATCTATGACGGCTTCTGAGGATGGTTAGACACCTCATGGGTCCTACAGTACAGGTCAGAGTTAACAGGGGTCACAGCAGAGGCTAGTGAGCTGGGGTGGTTATACAAGTTCTTTAGGTTCATCGCAGAGGTTTTTGCATTGGAGAGCATGTTATACTTATCGTGATCCGGATCATCTTTTATTGCAGTGTACATCTCAAGGTCAAGGAGGAACCCAACCTAGTTCTTCAGTTGTAGTTAGAGGACCAGCATCGTCGGTCAGAGGTCGAGGTAGAGCCCAAACTAGTAGAGGTGGTCGCACTCCTGGTAGGGGTGATGGTGGTGCTATAGTCCCTTAGGGGGAAGGTAGAGGTGTTGTGCAAGTAGGGGTGGTAGAGGAGCTTAGTGTTATTCTTTTCTAAGGAGACCCGAGGTTGAGGCTTCCGACGAAGTTATCACATGTATTGTCCCACTCTGCCATCGACCTGCATCTGTATTATTTGATCCAGGATCTACATTTTCCTATCTGTCTGCCTATTTTGCATCTAACTTTGATTTGATATGTGATCGTATGTCCATGCCCGTTCATATTTCTACACTCGTGGGTGAACCCTTAGTGGTGGATCGAGTATATCGATCCTATTTTATATCCTTGGCCGGGTATGATACTTGGATAGATATGATTATTCTGGAAATGGTAGATTTTGATGTAATATTAGGCATGAATTGGATTTCTCCCCATCGTGCAATTCTCGATTGTTATGCTAAAACTATTAACTTAGCGACACTTGGTGCCCCGAGGATTGGGTGGAAGGGTACTAGGGCTCCTATCCCAGTAAGGTTATCTCATATATTCATGCTCAGAGGTTGATTGATAGAGGGTGTATGTCTTATCTAGCCTTTATTTGGGATACCAGTATTGAGTTACCTCCTATAGAGACGGTTCCAGTGGTTAAGGAGTTTTCTGATGTATTTCCTACTGATCTTCCTGGTGTTCATCCGGATAGGGACATTAATTTTGCTATTGACTTAGAGCCTGGAACTAAACCCATTTTTATTCCTCCATATCGCATGGCTCCAGTTGAGTTGAAGGATCGGTTGTAAGACTTGTTGGGTAAGGGGTTTATTTGCCCTAGTGTGTCATCTTGGGGTACACTGATTCTGTTTATAAAGAAGAAAGATAGGACAATGAAGATGTGTATCGATTACAGGTAGTTGAACAAGGTAACTGTTAAAAATAAGTATCCTCTTCCCCGTATTGATGATTTATTTGATCAGTTATAGGGAGCGGCATTATTTTCCGAAATAGACTTGAGGTCCAGTTATCACTAGTTGAAGATTAGGGCGTCAGATATCCCTAAGACAGCTTTTTGGACTCGTTATGGTCACTATAAGTTCTTGGTAATGTCATTTGGGTTGACCAACGCCCCCGCAACATTCATGGAGTTGATGAACGAAGTGTTTCGCCTGTATTTAGATTCTTTTATGATAGTATTCATTGATGACATATTGGTGTATTCAAAGATTGAGGCAGATCATGTCTACTATTTGAGGTTGGTACTTCAGAAGTTGAGGGAAGAAAATTTATATGCAAAGTTCTCCACGTGTGAATTTTGGCTTAATTCTGTGACATTCTTAGGACACGTGGTGTCCAAAGAAGGGATTAGAGTGGAACCAGCTAAGATTGAGGCAGTTAGAGGTTGGACAAAGCCTACTTCTCCTATTGAGATTCGTAGTTTTATGGGGTTAGCCAGGTATTACAGATGGTTCATGCAGGGCTTCTCCACTATTGCAGATCCATTGAATAGATTGACTCATAAGGCCATGGATTTTCATTGGTCCGACGAGTATGAAGCAAGCTTCCAAAAGCTCAAAACCTTATTGACTTCGGCTCCTGTTTTGATGCTACCCGAGAAAGGTGTGGGATTTACTATATACTGTGATGTTTATGGTGTTGGTTTAGGCCGTGTGTTGATGTAGAAGGGGAAAGTGATTGCCTATGCCTCGAGACAGTTGAAGGACCATGAGAAAAACTATCCTACTCATGATTTAAAGTTAGCAGCTGTGGTTTTCGTGCTTAAGTTGTGGCATTATTACCTATACGGTGTGCATTGCGAGGTCTTCACCGATCATAGGAGTCTTCAATATATATTCAGTCAGAAGGATCTGAACTTGAGGCAACGTAGATGGTTTGAGTTGCTGAAGGACTACGACATGACTATCTTGTATCACCCAGGAAAAGCCAATGTGGTGGCGGATGCCTTGAGTAGAAAGTCCTCTAGTATGGGGAGTCTTTCAGCGATTTGAGTTGAGAAGCGACCATTGGCTAGAGTTGTTTAGAGGCTGGCTAATAGCCTTGTTCGGTTGCATATTTTAGAGGATAGTGGTGTTCTTGCCTTTGTGGAGGCACGTTCTTTCTTGGTTGAGAAGATTCGGGAGAGACAGATTGAGGATGAGAAGTTATGTATCATTCGATCAAGGTATTAAGAGGTGAAGCTAAGGAGGCAGTACTTAATTCGGAAGGCGTACTGAGGATTGGAGGAAAAATTTGTGTGCGTAAGGTGGGTGACCTGACTAGACTTATTTTGGAAGAGACTCATTGTTCAAGGTATTCCATCCATCCAGAAAAGGCCAAGATGTATCATGATCTGTGCTAGCACTATTGGTGGTGTGGGATAAAGAAGAACATCGCAGAGTTCGTGTCTAAGTATTTGACTTGCCAGTAGGTAAAGTGTGAGCACCAGTGGCCTAGGGGTGTGAATCAAAGGATGTCTATTCCCACTTGGAAGTGGGAAATGATCACCATAGACCTCATTGTGGATTTACCTCCCACCGTGGGTGGCTACGACTCTATATAGGTGGTGGTTGACAGACTGATCAAGTCCGCCCATTTTATTCCAGTTAAGGTGAGGTACACAGTGGATAAACTAGCCCAATTGTATATTAATCAGATCATTCGGCTTCATGGTGTCCTAATATCCATCATTTTGGATTGGGGTTCAGTATTTACTTCACACTTTTGGCAGGCATTACAACATGGTTTGGGCACTAGACTTGATATGAGTACAGTTTTTCACCCATAGACCGATGGTCAGTCTGAGTGGACGATTCATGTGTTGGAGGATATACTCCGAGCTTGCCTTATTGATTTTGGTTCTAGATGGGATCAATACTTACCCCTAGTGGAGTTTGCCTATAATAACAGTTATCACTCCAATATCCAGATGGCTCCATTTGAGGCTTTGTATGGTAGGCGGTGTTGATCCCCTATTGGATGGTTTGACTTAGCTGAAATGTCCTTAGACACAGACTTACTTAGAGATGCTATGGAGCAGGTTCATAGGATTTAAGGTAGACTCTTGACAGCCCAGAGTAGGTAGAAGAGTTATGCAGACCGGAGAGTTTGACCATTGGAGTTCATAGTGGGTGATCACGTTTGGCTTCAAGTGTCGCCCATGAAGGGCGTGATGCGGTTCGGGAAGAAGGGTAAGCTTAGCCCTCGATTCATTGGGCCATTTGAGATTTTAGCGCACGTTGGAGAGGTGGCTTATAAATTAGCCCTACCACCTAGCTTATTGGTTGTGCATAACGTGTTTCATGTTTCCATGCTTCGAAAGTATGTTCCAAATGAGTCTCATGTGTTATCACTCGATTCAGTGGAGTTGGGTACAGACCTGACATTTGAGGAGGAGCCTATAGCTATTCTAGAAAGGCAGGTTCATAAGCTTAGAATCAAGGAGATAGCTTCAGTGAAGGTACAATGGAAACACCGTTCAGTCGGAGAGGCGACTTGGGAAATAGAGGCTGATATGCGCGCTAGATATCCCCAGCTTTTTTAGGCTTCAAGTATATTCCTTTACTTTATGTTTGAGGACGAACATGATTTTTAGTGGTGGATAATGTAATGACCCGTTAGGTCATTTTGAGAATGAGTCCTCTTCCCTTCATAAAAGACTCTTTCTGTACATATAATTAGAAATTTTGGACTATTTGATAACTTTATTTAATTAATTGATGGATGATTTTAAATAATTAATTTAATTGATGGGCTAAAGTGTTAATTTATCTAATACTTATACCACTTTTCTTATATTTAATAAAATAGGTTAGTAAGGTTTGTTATTTTAGTACATAATTAATAAGAAAAAGAAGCAAATAAAAAAAGAAAAAGAAAATAAAAATAATAAAAATAATTATATATATATATATATATATATATATATATATATATATATATGCCATCAGGTGTAAACGAGTATAACGCAATGGCGGCAGAAAACTGGAAAACAAAAACATACGGAGGAAGAAAGAAAAGAAAGGGGAAAAGAAAAATAAAGGAGAAGAGAAAAATAGGGATTTTCATTCCAAAGCGTCAAGGTAATTATTCTCATCCTTTCCATTAAATTTTCATGTGATTATGAACATTTTTTTAGGGTATATTGGTGGAGAAATAACGCTGAAATAAGAAAATATGACCCTAGAATTCTTCACATAAAATCTTGATTTGGAGATCGAATAACGATCCGTTTTAGCTGAAATTTGACATGTGAGCTTATTTTATCATGAGTGAACATAATCGGAAAGAAAATTTCAAATTTGACTTCAATAACTCAGAATGACTTTTTGACCCAATTTTAGATTCAAAAATAAATATAGCAATATGAGTGTCATTGTATTCGTATTCTTATGAAGATTATGTATTCGAACAGATTTTGATCGTTAGGAAGCGTTACGAAAGGCTCAGGTTTTAAAATAATTACTCAATTTAATTGAGGTTTAACTCTAGTTTTGAAATTCAGAAAATATGAGAGTTGACATGTTAAATGACATCAAGATTAGGAACGTAATTATAGATTTGAGTGAGTTTTTGGGTCTAGGCTAGACATATGGTAATAAAGGTATTGTTAGTTTTAAAAATCTTATTGTGATTATTTATTTGACTAGATTACGTTGATTTGGAGGTCCAACGAAAAGGAAAGGCTCAAGTGCCGGAGTGACTGCTTGATTAATTAAGGCAAGTAAATTTCTAAACCTCAGTTTAAGCTTGTAGATGCTTGTATTTCTGTGTTATGCGTACTGGAGAGTAATGAGAATTGGACTGGGTTATTGACTGTATGATTGGCCTTAAAATAATGAAGATGCGGGGTATAAAATGGTGATCTAATGACATGTATTGGTGAGATTGATATGTTGTGATTATGGATTTATTTTGGACATGTGAAATGACTATGGTGATGTGAGATAGGAAAAATTATTATTGTTGTCAGATTATTCTCGTGAATATCATGAAGCAATTTAACAAGTATATGAAACACATACAGGAAACTAGACCATCACCTACCTCAAATTCAAAGCTTCAACAACTTTACAATGCAAGAGCCTTCCCTTTCTGGGTTTGTTCTTTTCGTTCTTGGTCTAGAAAATAGTAAACAAACATAAATGATCAACACAATGGCCTAACTATCATGAAGTATAACACAATTCACACTCTAGGCAAAACCCATGATCCTAACCCCACCCTAGGGCTATTTTCCACTACTAGTTTTCAGTTCAAACCCTCCCCCATTGATTACCAACAATAATTTCTAGGTTTTAGAAATCAAAGAATGAATTTAGAGAGTAAAATCCTTACTTTAAGCGTGGAAATCCATAGCAAAATTGATAGAATTTGCCCTAGGTCACCTCCTAAAGTTTTAGGAATAGTTTTTGCAGAAAAAGACCATTTTGTGGTTTTTCCCCGACTTAAGTCATGTCTGCCCTACTCTAGTGGGACACATCCCGCTCTGGCAGGTTGCACGAAAATAGAGAGCTCGGAGATGGAGCTCCAAGCCCCTATTTCAAAATACACCCCTTTTTCAAGTCATATTAAAACATACCATTCACGCCAAATCTAATTTTGAGAGTTTTACTAACACGAATGCAATTCCGCAAAGCCTTAAATGCTCTACATCATCTTGGATATCAGCCTATCCAATCAAATTAAATATTTGACCTCCCATTATTCATATGATTGACTTATACTTCACCTAACTCAAAATTTGTCCAAGTCTGGCCTTGGCTAAGTTTTTCGAAGTTACTACCCGAGGTTTTCTGGCCCAAATAGGGACGAATGATGGGTAAGTTACTACTCGAGGTTTTTTGGCCCAAACTCTTTTCCCATTAGCCTATTCCTAACGATGGGGACAGGTTGTTATAACAGATACTAATTTACCAATCACTCATCCCCAAGTGACTAATTAGGGAAAACAGGGCTAAAGTAAAGATGGAGCAGTACCTGTTTCGTCGAACAGTTGAGGATACTTATCTCGCATGTCCTTCTGAATTTCCCAAATAGCTTACTCTACCGAACAATGTTTTCATTATACTTAACCATGTTGATATCTTTATTTCTCAACTTCCGGACATCACAATCAAGAATTGTAACTGGCTCTTCCTCATACCGAAGTTTCTTGTTTAATAAAGCCGAGTCCCATTTAATGATATAGTCCCCATCGCTATGGTACGTTTTAGCATGAACACATGGAACACTGGGTATACCCTAGACAAACTAGGTGGTAAGGCCAATTTGTACGCCACTGGCCCTACACAGTCAAGAATTTTCAAAAAGCTAATATAGCGAGGTTTGAGTTTGCCCTTCTTGCCAAATCTCATTACCCCTTTAATGGGTGACACTTTTAGAAGTACTTGCTCACTAGCATCGAATGTCATAGCCCTTACCTTTGGGTCAACATACTATTTATGACGACTTTGAGCTGCTAGAAGCTTAGCTTGGATGCTTCTTACCTTCTCCTGAGCATTCCTTACTAAGTCAACCCCCAATGGCTTCACTTCCCCAGCTTCAAACCACCCTATGTGAGACCTTCATCCCCTTTCATATAGGGCTTCGAATGGTGTCATATCAATACTAGAGTGGTATCTACTATTGTAGAAAAACTCATACAAAGGCAAAAACTTGTCCTAATGTCCCTTGAAGTCTATCACACATGACATCAACATATCTTCTAGCATTTTGATAGTCCTTTCTAACTGCCCTTCTGTCTGTGGATGGAAAGTTGTGCTAAAAGTGAGTTGAGTATCCAACTCTTCATGCAACTTATCCCAAAATTTAGAAGTGAACTGTGTACCACGATCTAAAATAATAAAAAGGGCACCCCGTGCAGCCTTACTATCAGCTTTACATAAATCCTGGCCAGCTATTGTGCATTGTAGTCCACTCGAACCGGGATAAAATATGCTAACTTTGTTAAGCTGTCAACCACCACCCAAATGAAGTCATACTATCCCAAAGTCTTGGGAAGTCCCACCACGAAGTCTATGGCTATTCTCTCCCACTTCTAATTAGGAATGAACATTCTTTGAAGCAAACATGTAGGTATTTGGTGCTTATATTTCACCTATTGGAAGCTCTGGGACTTGGATACATATTCAACTATGTCTTTCTTCATCCCAAGCCGCCAATACAACTGCTTCGAGTCTTGATACATCTTAGTCACTCTTGGGTGAATAGAGTATCGTGAACTATGAGATTCAGACAGGATTTTTTGAATTAGTCCATCTACTCGGGGAACACAAATCCTTTCCCTAAAGTAAAGCACCCCACTTGTCTTAAGTGTTGAGTCTTGAGCTTTTCCCATCAACACATTTTCTCTAATTTCATTTAATTTAATATCTTCAAACTACTTAGTCTTGATCTCTTCTATAAAAGTGGGCCTTAGATCAATTCTGGCCAGTATTCCACCTTTCTCTGAAATGCCTAGCCTCATAAATCTAGCATTCAAGGCCTGAATTTCTCTAGCCAGGGGTCTCTTTAGTACCCCCAAATAGGCTAGACTGCCCATGCTCACCGATTTCCAGCTCAATGCGTCTGCTATCACATTAGCCTTACCTGGATAGTATTGATGGTGACATCATAGTCTTTAAGCAACTCCATCCACCTTGCTGTCTCAAATTCAAGTCTTTCTGGGTGAACACATTTTGTAAGCTGTGGTGATCAGTAAATAATTCACACTTGACTCCATACAGATAATGTCTCTAGATTTTTAGTGCAAATAGTATCGCTACCAACTCCAAGTCATGACTTGGGTAGTTCCTCTCATGCAGCTTCAATTATCATAAAGCATATGCTATAACATTATTATCCTACACTAACACAACACCTAAATCGAAATGTGAAGCATCAAAATAAACAATGAAGTCTTTACCTTCATCGACAGGGTCAGAATTGGTGTTGTGGTCAAAAGAGTCTTGAGCTTTTGGAAGCTCTCTTCACACTTGTCAGTCCACTCGAATGGTACCTACTTTTTAGTCAGTCTGGTCAAGTGGGTAGCAATAGAATCAAAGTTTTTCACAAACCAATGATAATAACTGGCCAATCCCATAAAACTTCTAACCCTGGTCACAAAACTAGGCCTAGCCCATTTCTTAACTTCCTCAATCTTTTGTGGATCTACCATTACCCCTTCTTTTGAAATAATATGGCATAAAAAGAAAACTTAAGGCAGCCAAAATTCACACTTAGACAATTTTGCATACAACCTTTGTCTTCCCAAAACACCTAACACAATTCGAAGATGATCTACATGTTTTGGTCACTCTTTGAATACACCAATATATCATCTATAAATACTATCACGAACGAATCCATGAACGGTTTGAACACCTCATGCATCAAACTCATGAAGGTTGCAAGTTCATTGGTCAATCCAAAGGACATAACTAAAAATTCATAGTGCCCATACCTGATTCGAAAAGCTATTTTGAGCACATCCTCGGGCCTAATTTTGATCTGGTAATACCCAGATCTGAGATCAATCCTTAAGAAGACTGAAGCACCTTGCAACTGATCAAAAAGGTCATCAATATAAGGTAAAGGATATTTATTTTTAATGGTGACCTTATACAATTTTCGGTAGTCAATGCAAATTCTCATACTACTATCTTTTTTTCTTGACAAACAACATTGGAGCACCCAAAAGGAAGCACTAGGACGAATGAACTCCTTGTCAAGAAGCTCCACAAGTAAAATAGTTAACTACATCAATTGAATAGTAAAGAGATACTTAAAGAGAATAAAGAAGAAGTGATGCTAGATGTTTTTATTTGATTAGAATTCAATGTGCATCTTAGTCTAATCCTCTTGGGCTGCAAGGATGTTCTCCTAAGCTTTTTTGAATGGGTTACAAGGGTATGTAAAGTGGATTCTAGATCTACACTCAATTCTTTTCTCGTTTTCTCTTTCTTTTTCACTATCTTTTGATATAATACCTCACCACTCAAGTAAACTCTCGTCTTTTTTTATTACACAATAATTCACAAAGAAATGACAATGCTTGGTAAAGTAGAACTGAGTTTGTAGAATGGATAGACGAATGCATGCCTGTGTCAGCTACTGATCTTGTGATTTATAGAGTGTGTGGCTTGACTTCTGCAACCTAAAGGATTTGATCCTTGATCATCCAGGTTGAGATTGGTTAGATGAGCTTTTGCTTTGTTTACTTGGAGTTCTTTTCGTCTAGTCAAAGAAAGGTAAATCCTTCTATCCAACAATAAGGATAAAGTTTAGCTTGACTTTGTATCTCTAGCCATTGAGAGGTCTTCAAAATCCTTCATGATATTCTTCTTTCCTTCATCAAGATAAGGGTTTGATTCTCCTTACCAGATTTGCAGAGATTATCTTCTTTTCCTTTTAAATGTTGTCTTCCTTGAAATCATGGTATGTTGATGGATTTGCATATCTCCTTGGATTGATATCTTTCCTTCTAGTGGATTTGCAGATCTCCTTGGATTGATTCTTATCTCCTTGGATTGATTCTTTCCTTCCACGCAGTCCTTGTGTTGCTTTTATTTCCTTTTTGATAGTTTGATGGTACTTGCATATTTATTATCATAATTAGCTCCAATAGAAAAGAAGATGGTGGATGTTACAATTGAAATAAATTAACTTATATGATCATAATTTTAAGCTTTAACCTTGACTTTTAACCTAATATTAACTTATTTAGATTTTCCAAAAAGATATTATTTTTCCACATGGCAGAGTCATTTAGACAAAAGAGAGAGTACACATGTACATCATCAAAAATTAATTGCGATATGTTTCGCTAATTATAGGTGATAGTTCAGGTAGGAAACACAATCTCAGTAGTTTAGGTATGAAACTCAAAAAACTGAGATAATTTAATATATTAATGATATACTAATTTTAAAAATTGAAAATCAAAATTACTGAAAAAATTCTTCCCGGTGAATGTACCAAAGATTCTAAATTAAACTACACAATACTTAGTGAAATCATAGAATCATTTATCATTTTTACTTTAGAAACCTCTCTACATTTTTGACTTCATAACAACCTCCCTCGTAATTTACGATAATGTTATTACCTCCCCCATGGTAACACATGCTAGCGTGGAAGTGGAAGTGGAAGATAGTTGCTTTGACTAGTAGATTATCATTGTTAAAGAAAATACATATTACCAACAAAGCATGTGGTGCAGTGGATGGAGGTACTCCTCTCTTGACCAGAGGTCCCCATTTTGACTCCTAGGTATAGAAAAATCCTTTGTAGGGAGAGCTACTCCATGAATGGGGCCCTATTAGGGGCGAATCTAGATTAGTCAGACTCCAATGTGGATACCGGACATCCGATGGAAGATTAATATATATATATATATATATAGAGAGAGAGAGAGAGAGAGAGATTTTATTGGATAAACGAATAAAATATCTCAGTATTTGATTAACATATTTATAAATTAATAAATAATAAACTGATAATTAGAAAATTATGGAGTCTAAAGACTAAAAAGGAAATATCTTTTCCCATAAACACTTGTCAAACACTAATTACTGCTCAAAAATATTTTTAAAAATTATTGATCAAATGCAAACTGATTTTCACCAAAATTCCTTTTCAAAATAAGTTAGATTTTGGAATCTTGGCCAAATGAATTATAAACGATTATGGCTTGTATGCTGTGGTTACATGTAGATTAGGTTGGTATTCATCTGAGTTTTTTCAGTCTGGTAAAACATTTGTAGTGTTAGTGAATACACAATTGTTAGATTAAGAGCCCGTTTGGATTGGCTTTAAGTTGGTCAAAACCAACTTAAAGCCTCTTTTTAGCTTTTGAACGTGTTTGCCTAATGCTGACTTTAAGCCATAAAGTTCTTAAAGTCAGTCAAAAATGAAAAGTTAGGATTCCTAACTTTTTTTCCAAAGTGCTTAAAGTCATTTTCTTTAACCATGGAAATTACTTTTATATCCCTTATATTTTAACTAAATTCCCAAATTACCTTTTTTTATTCTTTTAACCCTAAAATTCACATCATAAGCACTTTTATCCAAACACTCAACTGCTTATTTATAAAAATAACTTTCAGCACTTCAAAGCTCTAAAAGCACTTCATACATAAAAGTTACTTTTTTTAAGCTCATCCAAACGGGCTCTAAATACTGTGTCTCAACAAAATATACTTACACACAAACACATTTGTTTTCTTGTGACATGTAATTTGATTGAGAACCAATTTATTTGTTAAATTGTATCAAGAATTCTCGATATTAGTAACTAAGTTTCAGTCACGTATTGTCCTTGATATGGTCCTTCATTTTTCCCATTTCATTGAAGTAGGTAAAAATATTCTTAATCTATTTTTGTTATTCTTTTTTCTTGAGCTAGTCGAGGGTCTCTATCAAAAACAATATCTCTATTTTTTCAAGGTAAGGATATAGTTTGCATACAAACGACTCTCTCAGACCCTACGATTTATAAATCTTATTTAGACACTCAAAGTATTGTCCATCTCAATTGAACGTCTAATTAAACACATAATAAAATGCTCTATCCAAAATTGGGAAGAAAAATAATGTGTGTTTCAAGCGTCCATTTTGGAGATAAATTAATCACCAAAAATATGTCGCATATTTTAATTATAGGCACTAGCCTCAATAATTCATAAAACACAGGCTTGTTACAGTTGAGGCTGATAGTACAATTAAAGTATATAACATATTTTATGCATGCAGTTAACTTATCTGTGTGATAGGCCATGAGAACACACGTAAAAACTATTCTATAATTTGAGCTAATATGAATACTTTATTATGTGTTTAAGTGCTCATTGAAACAAGTCGTATTCAAATATCTAAATAAAATTTACTAGAAAGTTTAAAGGTCTCCCCCAATTTTCTCAATTCCTTTTCATTTCTTTATATTTCGATCAATATAGTTCTAATGGCATTACTTAAATTTTAAAAAATAAAAACTATACAAAACAGGGAGGAAAATAATTGGAGGAAGCATCATTGGAGGAACAAAAGAGACACAAGAAATGCATGATTTAGCAGCAAAAAATAATATTACTCCTAAAATTGAAGTTATTTCAGGAATATATGAATACTGCTATAGGACGCCTTTCGAAATCAGATGTCAAGTATCGATTCGTGCTCAATGTTGAGAAAACACTGAAAGCTGATTAAATATGCGTGCAAATTGGTCTGAACATTATCATTATGAATTTAGAATAAAATGAGCATTTTGCTCTGGATATTGAAGAGTGTATTTATGGATGAAATAGTAGAATTTTGATAACTCCATTAATGGAGCTTTGAACACTACCGGAAGAAAGGAGATTGTACAGAAGAAAAAAAGAACATGCAGAGGAGAGGAGATTGTTTATTCATCAAGTAATAGAGTTAGTTACAATATGCATTATACACCTCTAATGAGATATATTTATAGAGCACATGTAAGGGCACATGTAGACTAACTAACTTCTAACTACCTTCTAACAAACTATGACATATCATCTAACAATGGTAGCTTGCTAACTCTACACTATGGTTAATATTGGCCATTTGAAAAGGTTTCTTATTCTTACTTTTCACCCTTAAATCTGTGTTATTTTGAATTCTTGATCTCAACTTTATTTTTGTATGTTTGAATCTAGTTGCATTTTGACCCATCGAGTAACATTATTTTGACTCAATAATTTTATGGATCATCTCGGGTTCAACCCATCGAACCAAGTCAATAAGCTAGTCATATATATATTTGGGCGGGTCAATTTTTTTTTAAAATGGGTTATGTTACTGTCTATTCAAGATTTGCTTGTGACGAAAAAGGTGGGTCAAATAACTCAACTCTTTATTAAATTACTATTACTTAGTTTCACTTGACACGTCCATTAGCCAATTTTTTCATAATTCTCAATCTCTAAATTTGATTTTGCATATTTGGATGTGTTAGAAAACAGAAGAAAAAAAAAGATACTTAAGGGCTGAAGAGAATAATAGCTAGAAAATTGATGTTTTCATTCAAAGGTTCAAGCCTAATATATAGGCAAATATGTAACAGAACATATCAAAAAATAGCACCCATATCTGTCCATAATATGCATAAAGCAAATAAACTCCTAAAAGAAATAAAACACATTACTCCACTTATCCCTAGAGATCATAACAACCTGGACTGATTAAAAAAAAACATAATTAATTCCTAAACACTAGGTCAACGAGTAGAAGAAAAGAAAATAAACTAATATTTCAATAGCCCCCCTTAAACTGATATTTGTGAACAGTCGTCAGTCAGTTTACATCTTTAATTGTGAAGACACCTAGAAGCCTTCTAAGTTTCATGAATGACTCCATCTTCAAGGCTTTGGTGAAAATATCCGCAATCTGATCTTCACTCCTATAATAGATCAATTCAATTGTTTCATTATTGCTAAGATCTCTTAAGAAATAAAACTTCACATCAATGTGCTTGCTTCTTCCATGTAGCACTGGATTCTTAGATAGTTGGATTGCTGAATTGTTGTCACAAAAGATCTTGGTAGCTCCTAATTGCTTGAATTTCAACTCCTCTAGAAGTCTCCTCAACCAAATAGATTGACAAGCACAAGCAGTCGCAGAAACAAACTCAGCTTCCTACTAGACAAAGTGACAATTAGTTGTTTCTTAGATGACCATGAAATAGCACCAGACCCAAATATAAAAGCATAACCTGTAGTATTTTTTCAATCATCTTGATCACCAGCATAGTCGTTGTCAGTATAATCGAGCAACTTGAATTTTTCATTCTTCTTATAAAATATTTCAAAGTCTCTCGTTCTTTGCAAGTAACGGAGAATTCTCTTCGATGCTGACAAGTGCATTTCTGTGGGATTCTCCATATACCTACTGATTAACCTCACAGAGTACATTATGTCGGGCCTTGTTGTAGTGAGTTACAACAAAATTTCCACAACCTATTTGTAAAGTGTGTTGTCAACTTTTTTCCCAGTAGGATCTTTGTGTAGCTTCAAACCAAGCTCTGTAGGAGCGTTAACAGGATTACAATTCCTCATTTGAAATCTGTCTAGAATTTCTCATATATATTTCTTCTAAGAAATGAAGATCCCATCATCAGATTGCACTACTTCTATGCCAAGAAAGTAATGCATTAATGCGAGATCGGACATTTCAAGCTCATCCATCATTGACCTCTTGAATTTTTCAATCATCACACTACAATTTTCAGTAAATATAAGATCATCAACATACAAACAAATAATGAGTATTTTTCCTTGATCCCCAATCTTAACAAAAAGTGTATGCTCATAAGGACATTTCAAAAAATCAACTTTTAGAAAATACCCCTCAATACGACTATACCAAGCTCAGGGAGTCTATTTTAGTCCATAAAGGGTCTTTTTCAATTTGTAAACCTTATGCTCATTTCCAATTTTAACATAACCTAGGGGTTGTTCAACAAATACATGTTCATCCAAGTACCCATGTAAGAATGTCGACTTGACGTCTAACTGAAAAATAGGCCAAGATTTCAGAGCCGCCAACGCAATTACCAATTTGATTGTATCATGCCTCGCAATGGGAGAAAATACCTCTATATAATTGATCTCGTATTCTTGCTAGTAACCCTTAGCCACTAAACGTGTCTTGTACTTGTCAACTTCACCATTTTCCTTCAACTTTATTTTAAAGACCCATTTTACTCCAAGAGTTTTCTGTCCATTTGGAAGATCAGACAGCTTTCAAGTATCATTTCGTTCAATGGCATTAATTTCATCATCCATTATTTTTCTTCATTTTTCTTCCTTCACTGCACTCTCAAAAGACGTAGATTCACAATCAAAGTGAGTAATTGAATCTTCAATTCCAGTTACCTCATAATCTTCCATCCAAGCAGGCCTTCTTATAGTACACCCAACAGACTGAGTTGTTTCTTCATTTTCTACAGCAACTGTTGCTGAAGTTGCTGAATTTTTTGGTGTGCAAGCTACTGAAAATTTCTCTGGTTCAACGTCACTATCATAGAGTACTTAGGTAAGCTGTTGCCCATTCCAATCCCAAGTGTTATCCTCATCAAAAACAACATCCCTACTGATAACAATCTTCCTTTTCAATGGATTGAACAATTTATATGCTTTGGAAAATTCACTTACACCAAGAAAAACACATTTTTCAACCTTGTCATCAAGTTTCTTCCTCTTCTGGTCTGCGACATGAGCATATGCGATGCATCCAAAATTTAAAAGGATCTACTGTTGGTTTTCTTTCATTCCATGCCTCCTTCGGTGTCATATTTTGAACAGAAAAAGTTGAGCTTTTGTTTAAAATATGAATACTCCAATTTACTGCCTCGGGCCAGAAAGTTTTTGAAACACTTCCTCTTGCCAACAAACTTCTCACCATGTTGAGGATGGTTCTATTTTTTTCTCTCCAATACACCATTCTGTTGTGGTGTATACGCAGCTGTAATCTCTCTTCGAATGCCATGATCTATACAAAAACCTTTAAATTCTTTTGAACAATATTTGCCACCACGATCTATTCGAAGAGTCTTGATATTTTTTCCTGCTTCATTTTTCACACGAATTTTGAAGCTTTTAAATATTGAAAAAACTTCAAATTTCTCTTGCAAAAAATAAATCCAATTTTTTCTTGAAAAATCATTGGTAAAAGTGATTAAATATCTTTTACCTCCATTTGATGTTGGGTTTATTGGACCACAAAGATCTGAATGCACAAGCTCCAACACATCCTTTGCTCTCCATGACTTTTCTTTAGAAATTTGAGAGCGAGTTTGTTTGCTAACAACACATTCTTCACAGATTTTAAAAGGAGCAGTAATTTGAGGAAGTCCTGTGACCATATTTTTCTGGTGGAGTGTCTTTAATCCTCCATAACTCAAATGACCATAACAAAAATGCCACAACCATGAGGAATCCTTGACTTCAGCCATCAAACAAGATTGATATCATCAATCTTTAGAGAAAATAATATGTTGGAGCTCATTTGAACTACTACAATAGCTCATCTCACAGGATCATAAATTTCACACTCACCCTTCTTAATAGTGATGACATAACCCTTCTCTTACAACTGATCAGCACTAAGTAAGTTATTTTTCAAGTCCGGAACATACAACACATTAGAGATTGTTTCAACAAAATCATTATTGGTTTTAATCTTGATATCACCTTTCCCCATTACTTCAATAGTAGAACAATCACCAAATGCCACAGTGGAATGGAAATTTTCATTTAGAGATGAAAAAGAAAATTTACTTCCACACATGTGGTTACTAAATCTGGTATCTATAAACCAAATATTCGACTCATGTTTTATTCCATCTTGGACAACCATTAACAAAGTTTCTACTTTCTTATTTTTGACAAAGTTGACATTTTCTTCCTTTTCTTTATCATTTAGGCAGTCTAGTATAACAATCTGATGCATAATGATCAAATCTGTGACATCTATAGCATTATACCTTGGATTTGTCATGATTCGACCTCTGTCTTTGCCTTGAAATTGATCAGTGTTGACTTTGAAATCTCTGCCTCCACGATCTCCTCTTCCTCTTGTTCGGCCTCTACCTCTACCCCTTCCTCTATAGTTATTGGAATGAGTATTAGTAGAAGCCTTCAATGCTTGCTCCTGTACTGTAGAATCTTTGTTCATCTTTTGTTCATGAACCAGTAAAGAACTTTGAAATTCATCAAGAGATAGTGCATCTATATCTTTTGACTCTTCGATTGAGCAAACCACATAATTATATTTTGGTGTCAGCGAGCGCAAAATCTTCTCCATAATGGCAACATTGTCTATCTTCTCACCGTGGAAACGCATTTTTTTGGTGATTTCATCTCTGGTGTTTCAAAATCCTTTCTCAAAGCTTGAAGCTGTGCACGCTTCACCCTTGTAGAGCCTTGATACTTCTTCTTCATAGAATCCCAAATATCTTTGGAAGTTTCTTTGCAAAGAATTGTTTTCAAGATGGGACGATCAATTGCCTGAAAGAGATAGTTCTTTGCTTTCAGGTCTTTTAGCTTTCTAGCTTCGAGTTCTTCTTTTTGTGAATCTGTCAAAGTTGTGCCAGTTGCTGGCTCCTGAATTCCATTTTCGATGACCTGTCAATACTCCTTGGACCGCATGAAATTCTCCATTAACATGCTCCAATGATCATAGTGACCATCAAAGCGTGGAATAGCGGGTTGCACAAAATTATTTTCTGTGGCCATTGGTTAAATGTAAAAGGAGATGAAAGAAATTTTGGTTGCCTTACTTGTTTTCCCTCTCGGGATAACCTGGCTCAGATACCAGTGTTAGAAAACAGAAGAAAAAAAAGATACGTAAGGGCAGAAGAGAATAATATCTAGAAAATTGATGCTTTCATTCAAAGGTTCAAGCCTAATATATAGGCAAATATATAACAGAACATATCAAAAAAATAGCACCCATATCTGTCCATGATATGCATAAAGCAAATAAACTCCTAAAAGAAACAAAACACGTTACTCCACTAATTCCTAAAGATTAAAAAAAATATAATTAATTCCTAAAGACTAGGTCAACTAGTAGAAGAAAAGAAAACAAACTAATATTTCAACAGGATTTGGGTTGCATTTTGATCTTCACTTGGTCATAGATGCATAGATTCAAGATTTTAAATTTATTGAATTTTGAATTCTAATCTTTTAAAAATATCGATAACTTTTTAATTTATACATATTAAATAATTTTTTCTTAGATAAATACAAATTTCCACTAAATTTATTGAATTCTCCTTACTCATACTTAAAATGGTATATCCGCCCTTACTTGGGTACTATCTCCCTCGCGTAACACTTCAGACAAATTTACATTAAATTATAATACTTATAATGATTAAATAACCTAATAAATGTAACAATATATTTTAATTAGTTATAATTAAGCGTGTCTGTGTGTGAATATTTTTCATGAAAAATCTTCTTATTTATTTTTTTGTATTTGATATATAAGTTAAAAATACTTGTATATAATCAAGACAAATATTATAAAAGGTAAGGGTGGGGAATGGTGGGATTATGGGTTCAATATGGGGATATTGGGTTATTGAACCATACTTTTTTCACACAAATCAAATAAGTAATTATATTTGGCTACAAACACTAGTATTTGAATATAAACTATCTCACATTTTAGTACTTTATTTGGATTCGTAACATGAATCACAATGTTTTGAGCCTTATTAAGCTATTTTATGAAACATGAAATATGCATGACGTTGGAGTGAGATGGGAAAAAATTGGGACGCATGACTATCACACTCAACTACATACCTAAATAGAATACTAGCAATTGAGTCGTTGTAAATATAATCCGACTACAAGAATCTAGGTCGAACCCAAAAAAATAAATGACTAGTTATGATTATTTTTTATTTTTTTTCCCTTCGATTCTTTAATGTTTCTTTCAGGTCTCGCTACCCCTAATCATTCTTACTATATGTGGTATTTATTTATGAAACAATTTTCAAAGGTAAATAGTGTAATGGTTTCCAACAAAATTTGATCAAAAGCAAACAACAATTAATAATAAAGAAATAAATAGAAAAGAGGGAGGAAAAAGCAATAAGAGAAAACAATTAGGATAATGTTATTTTTTATTTAGCCAAAATATTATTTTAAATAATATTTTCATTATTTCTTTTTTCAAATCTTAACTCAACGATGGACCTTTTTTTTCAAATCTTAACCATGTCCAAACGTCCACCCTCACTCATATTGTTTACCTAAATTATGTATATAAATATTTTTGAAATAATATTTTTATTTACTTATCAAACATCAGATAAATAAGATGTCCAAACTCAAATAATTTTGAATGGATATCAAAATAAGTGAAAAAAATCAACTAAAACATAAAAAATTAAAACGTTAAAATTAAATGACACTTTTTAATAATATTTTTTTTAAAATACATATAATTTTTAAAAAATAATTAAAAGTGAAAATATGAGAAATTAATAAAAGAAAAAAAAAGTTTAAAGTGAGGAAAAAATTAAAATAAATATTTTACATAGAAAGAATGAAAATAATTAAATATATATAAGTTTTAATATCAATAATTATGTATACTAACTAATATGAAGTTACCAATTAAAAAAGGACATGTTTCCATTTTTTTAACTCATCATTTGTCTTCAAGAGAGTGTGCACATTTTCTATGTCATGTCAGTTTTTAGGGTGTATTTATTCTATTTTAAAATAGTTTAGGGGATAATAGGACCCTAGTTAAGTAAAGGTGTATCGCTGAAATTTCGGTCATAATTCGAGGGTACTTGTGCATTATCCCAAAGAGAATTTGATACCTGATAATTAATTCATAAATTACTTATTTTATGTATAGTTGAGAGAAATATCAGCACAATCATCTTCTTAGTACGTACTCTAATATAATTATGCATCTTTTAAAAAACTTCTATATTCTAAGCACTTTGGGGTTTTAGCTTTGCCATTTGGAGTCTCGCTGACGATTCAAATTTGAACATCTATTCTATAAAAATATGTATATTTTTTTATAATTCTATGTTTCCTTTTTATTTTGGATAAATAGGAAAGGAAAAAATAAAACACATTGAGAGATATTGCTGATTGAGTTATTGATCGCTGGTTAGAGTTATGCTCATATTAGTAATGAACTAATTAGTCAAAGCTTAGTTATTTTTATAACCCTGTTGTTTACCTCCAAAACAGATACAGTTAAATATGTATGAGAGGTTTACAGGATAAAGTTTGGATCGATCAAGATGTGAAATATATATATAACAAAAAAAGTTGTACATAAGAAATAAATTAAAATAAATTGACTAAATTTATAATATTAAGCAAATGTAGCATGTGTTAGCCTCATTTCAATGATATCCTTGATGGAGATATCTCCGAACAAACTTGACGAATGTCCAAAACTGATGAATAAGCAATGATATGGATAAATATTCCTAGAGAGAAATTCAAGTATTCAATCGAAGAATTCGATAATCTATAATTTGGTGATTCTATTGCCATTATAGGGATGAATTCTGAGGAGATGATGGACAAGACTTATTTTCTCCTAACTCACATTAAATGATTAATTAAATGTCATTTAAGAATAAAAAGAATAACGCTCGATGTTGTCTATATATGGGTCGGTTTCATAACGGCTAGTGCCTTTTGATGCGCGCTCTCTCTCTGTGTGTCTGAGCCTTGATTCGGTGTTGAGCTTATATCCAACTTCTTACTTTCTCAAGATGGATCACCCACGGTGTTGATTCACTATTCTACTATCTTTCCATGCGTCAGCATCTAACTTATCCACGTATTACTTCTATTTTTACCCTATATACATGCATAATAATATATAGATTTTTTAATAATTTAAACATGTATTATTACGTAGGACTTTAGTTGGTAATCAAACATCTTATTGATGTGCTGAATTTTATATGTAACAACTAAAATACTACCAAACATGACCATCTGTTATGATGATTTTAATATACAAATAAATAACTTACCAATGAAGATCCTGAGTAGGTATTCCCTTTATTTTATTTTATTTTTAAAATCTTGATTGGCATGAAGTTTAACAAATAAAAAAGATTTTTGAATTTTATGGTCTTAAACAAACGAGATGTATATAGAATGTACTAAAATACTTTTTAATCTTGTGATTTTAAATATGCCATGCATGTTGAAAAATAAAATTTAAAAATTATTTAAAAAATACACTACTTTAAAATAGATTATAAAAAAAGTACAACAAACAAATTAAAACGTAAGAAGTATAAAAGATATCGTAGTTGATTTCCATCTCATGATAACTTTAACACTATATGAGAATCACTACTAAAAGATCACTATTTCGTGAAAAATAGTTAGTGACTATTTCCATAGATAATAGCGATTGAATAGTTTGATTGAATCGGTCTGGAAAAAAAATATTAGTGTTTTCATATGAAAAATTAAAATTAAGAAGCTTTCTAGTATTTTAATGAGAATTTATTTTCCATATGCGTTTTTTCAATAAACTGGAATGATTGAGAAAATTATATTTTATAACACAAATTTTTCATTGTTTCACGGAAAAAGCCTCTATTTCTAATATTGAATATGCTAAATATCTTATATTTTATAGATTTCTTTAATAGATTATAAATTTCTTAACTTTTAATGTAGTTTCTATTGTCGAACGGGATTTACGCCTCACTTGATATTATATAAAACGTCTTGCCTTTGTGTCCCGCCTTCTAACACACTGCTTAATTTGAAATTTTAGCTACATCAAAGTAGGTAACAATTAAAGGAAAACAGTTAAAATATACTCACATAATTAAATAGTAGGATGGATATATATGGGGTGTTCATGGTTCGGTTTGGGTCGGTTATTGATTAAAATCATAACCAAACCAATTTAATCGGTTTTTAAATATCTAAAACCATAACCAAACCAAGTAAAATAATAACCACCGGTTTGGTTATTGTCGGTTTGGTTCAATTTTTCGGGTTTATGTCTAGTCGGGACAATTCAAATATTCTCTCTCTACATTCTTCAAATTTCTTATGAAGCTCTTTTTTCCTCATGGCCCACAAGGGCGAACTTTGCTGCATATTGAGGGAAAAACATGCTGATGACAAATCAGGTGGACCAAACTTGCAATGCAGTATAAATTTAAAAGAACAAGTCAAACAAAGGTTTCAAAATACAAACAATTTTGTCCATTAAAATGAAAAAATTACATATTTAAACTAAACTAACTAGAGAATCCATAATATAATCAAAAGTACTTCGACCATCTTAAATTAATAATTAAAAGGTATAAAATATCTTTAATTATTTATGAAAAGTTAATATTATACATATAAATAATTATAAATTTTATGTATATAATTATCAGTTTGGTTTGGTTATTTATTCGGTTATTTTTTTATTATAACGATAACCAAACCAAATATTATCGATTTTTCAAATTTAAAACCAAACCAAATCAAATATTGATTTTTTTATTCGATTTGATATTGGTTTTAACCAAAACTGTGAACAGCCCTAAATATATAAATGGAATATCTAAATTCTTATATGCATTTGAGATTTCAGTCCACATAGATGCAAAGGAAAAAGAAAGCAATTCTAGCTAGCTATGTAGTTTAATCAATACCTATACTACTAAAAATCACTATTTTTTACTAAAATTTTTCATTGAAAAATATTTCACAAATATTTTGATTGAATTGGTGAGGAAAAAAGTAGTAATGTTTTAATAAGAAAAAATTTGAAAGTTTCATATTGTTTCAGTGATAATCTATTTTCCACTATATATTTTTTCTTTGAGTTGATTCGATAGGAAATGAGTGGATAAATATTTTACTATAATACAAATTTCCAACTAAATCGTGGTAGATTTTTTAAAAAATTTCTAGTATTACGTTAATAAAACAATATATTACAGATATTTCTTCTTCTTTTTTTCTCTTTTGCTAATCATTAAGGAATATATATAAAAGTAATCAGGTTGATTACAGATTATGATAGATCTAGCTAGAGTTGATGTAGTTCATCCATAGTGGAGATGTGTATAGAGGCTGAAATGTGGGAAAGATTAATAAATATGTCATGAATTGAATAGGGAAAAAGCAAATACCATTAATTTAATGGAGAAATGTGGAAGGTTGAGAAAAGCAGGCAACATGGAATAGTATTTACTCTTTCTGGAGGAGCCAATTAGATGGTCAATTTGCTAGACCTGGCGTCCTTCAATTTGATACAAAATTTAAGAAAAATAAGATATTTAAAATTTATAGTCTAAAATAATTCTTAAATATTTATATGATTATAAATTATTTTATTAAAAATAGAAGAGAAACTTTAAAATTAAATTAACCATATGCAATCATTCCCCTTCCCCCACCTTTGACGCGGGGAGGAAAACAAAAATAGAGTATTTCTAGATTTCTCCTAACACTTATAATTATAAAAAATGACATTTTTTTTTAAAAAAAATATTTAAAAAAATGTATCACATAATTGAAACAGGGGGAGTATTATTCTTTGATTCTTCTTCTTCTAAACCTCAAGAAAAGAATATCATTGCAATCACGAAGATACCTCGTAATTAACCCTAGGTTTGGATTAAGTTGACTAAACCCTTGGTTTATAGATGGCCTCTTGTTTGTTCTCTTTTTCTTCTTCTCAATTAAGTGTTTCTTCTCACGAAGGAGTGACCAATGGATATAAAAAGGGAAAGAGGATGGGAGTCATATATACTCACTTACAATATTTGAATATAAAAAAGTAACTATAAAAATCTCATATTTTATTTTATAAATTTCTTATATTATTTTTTACTAACCTTCTATATAGATCATAATTATTAAAATAATATTTGTAAGGAATTATAAAATCAAATCTCCCGATGATATAAATGTCGATGAGATTTGAACCCTAACTTTAAATGATGTGCTGAAAATTCACACATTACCTTATTACCTTATTGCAGGGCGGCTCAATAGGATTAGAAGAAATACAAATGCCATAGGCCCTAGAATTTAGGGGGATCATTTTTTTAAAAAAAAACAGTAATAAGTTATAGGTTTTTTTTATTGAGAAAGTACTATTTATAAAAAAAATAAAAATAAAAAATAAGAAGAAGTTATTTTTGGAGTCCGGAGCCGAAAGGGCAACTTTTTTTTTATAAAAATTTTAAAACGACCATTGATTTTAGGATGAAACTAAAAGGGTAAAAATGCACCCTACCGTGCGACTTTCCTTTGTCAGTTGACGGACGTCAGTCAACCATTAAAGTAAGTCGCATAACAGGATGCGACTTACAAGCTGCACTACAACCTGCGACTTACCTTTAAGATAGGCCAATGGAAAAAGAAATTGTAATGACCTATTCCTGTCATTATAGATAGGCCAATGGGAAAGAAAATTTGGTCAGAAAACTTCTGAGTAGTAACTTGGAAGTTTTAGTCTAGGCTAGACTTGGATGAAATCTGAGTCAAGCGAGGTCAAAGGTAATTCGATAATGGATGGGGGATTGGATTCTGAGTTTGATCATTTGAGTTGATGGCAAATACGATATGGAGCTTGTACGACTTTATGGAATCGTATTTGGGCGAGTAGAACTTCCATCATTGATCTTGGCGTGAAATATTGAATTTAGAACATCATGGGTTGAGGGTGTGTTGCAAAATGGAAGCTTGGGACTCAAATCCCAATGTTCTGTCTCCATGCATCCCGCCAGAGAGGGATTATTCTGCCAAAAGAGGAGCCCTGTGGCAGGATGGAGCGGACTATAGCAGGCCAGTCGGGACAAAAACAAGAGAAAACCCAGAAACATTATTTTTCAGCAAAAATCGTTCTTAAAAGCAAAGAGGCAACCTAAGGCAGTTCTCCATCATTTTTCCATGAATTCTCGCGCCAAAGATAAGTAATTACTCCCCTAAGCCATATTTCAATTCTTAGAACTTAGAATCATGTTTGATTATCATTGGAGAAGGGTTTTGACCTAAAATTAATGGTGGAAAAGGTCCTAGTTGGGCATTAGGATCATGGGTTTGGCCAAGGGTTAGTATTTTTTTATAATCCGATTAAATTAGGTCATTTTATTGATCTTTTGCATATGTGTGATTGTTTTTAGACCAAAAAAATTGAAAGGCTTCGGAAAGGAAAAGCTCTAGTTGTTTAGAGTTTTCAAGGCTTGGTTTTGAGGTAGATGATGGTTTGTCTTTCTATTTGTATCCTATGTGCTTGTTTAATGCTCCATTGTATGCATATATGTGTGTGAATAGGGGAAGATGAAATGAACCAGATGAAATGATTGTTTAGGATCAATTGCATGAATGAACCTGTTCTTGGTAGTTGTAACTATTTGAGACTATTCATTATAATTGTGATTGTGTTATTTTTGATTGGATTGGGTGTCACATTCCGATATATAATTGGATCAAGTGTCACATTTTGATGAGTATTTGAATCGGGTGTCACGTTCTCACATAATATTGGACCAGGTGTCACATTTCGACACACTAACAGATGGAGTGTGGGTTCTATAAGAGAATTATTTTTTGACTGTTGCACACAAATTGAGACTGTTGACCTATATATATGTATGTGTATTGTAAAGAGATGACAAGTGGTAAAGTATTCTATATAGGTGTGCTTACTGTGTTGTAGTTACCTATTATATAACTTATTGGAATGGCCGTGTGATCCTACTAATACATCATTGTCTTTTATACTGATACTACACTTGCTCTTTCTTTGTTGAATACATGGCATCTTTAGACGACTGTTGAGAGACCTAGAATAGATGATCATTAATTTACAGAATGCAAGGGTGAGTCAGTTCTTTGAGACTACTATGAATTCTTCTTAATCTTGGTCCCTCTTTCTCGGACTTAGAATTTTAGACATTGTTATTATTAAATTTTCAGAGTTGTATCCCCTTTTCTTTAGATTTGTTGTTTAGTAAGAGTTTTGGTACAATTGAATTTTAGGTTCTAGGGGTATTTTTCGCATGTTTTAGTTTCATTGTTTGAGTTTATGGAAACTCAGTACTTTTTTTTTATTTAACCTGTTTCCACTTGCAATAGTAGTTCTTCCATAGAAGGGTTAGAGTAGGTGTCAATCAGGGCGGGTCAAGGTCATAACAAAGTTGGTATCAAAGCCCTAGGTTTGTTGATCTCATTGTACCAAAATGAGTCTAGTAGAGTCTTGCAGAACAGTACAAGATGTTTGTACTTTTCTTCGAGAGGCTATATGACTTTAGGAAAAATTTCTCTATCTTCTCTCCTTTCGTGCTATAACTTGATTCAAATTGGTATCTGGTGATTCAAATTGGTATCTAATCTCTTTGACTCTCTTGTCCGCGGATGGTTAACACGCATTATAATGGTGTCCGGCCCATATCTCTCGTTGAGCCAGAGGAGGAGCTAACCATTAGAGGACGTGGCCGAGGCAGGGGCAGAAGAAGGGGACGCGGCAGAGCCCGAGAAAGGGAAGCATCCGCCAAGGGTGAAGCTTAAGTTGAGGATGTACCCAAAGAAGAGGCCCCTCCCGCACCCCAGGTTGAGGTAGAAGAGGATGTGGAGGTTAAGGTAGAAGAGGATGTTGAACAGGTGAAAGAGCCTCCTTTCATGAATTCTTGTCGGTCTTGGTCCTTCCTTTTAGGACTTAGAGCCCGTTTGGATGGGCTTAAAAAAGTAACTTTTATGTATGAAGTGCTTTCAGAACTTTGAAGTGCTGAAAGTTATTTTTATAAATAAGTAGTTGAGTGTTTGGATAAAAGTGCTTAAATGAGGAAAATGATGTGAATTTTAGGGTTAAAAGAATAAAAATGGTAGTTTGAGAATTTAGTTAAAATATAAGGGATATAAAAGTAATTTTTATTGTCAAAGAAAATGACTTTAAGCACTTAGAAAAAAAAGTTAGGAATCCTAACTTTTCATTTTTGACTGACTTTAAGAACTTTATAGCTTAAAGTTAGCATTAGGCAAACACATTCAAAAGCTAAAAGGGGGCTTTAAGTTGATTTTGATCAACTTAAAGCCCATCCAAATGGGCTCTTAGATTTTTGAGACTCTTGGTTATTTTATGATTTTCGGGATTGCACCCCCTTTTCTTTAGATTTTTTTTGTCAGTAGAGTTTTGGTACAAGGACTTCTAGGTTCTAGGGGTTGAATTTCTACATTACTATTTATTTTTTTTGTTACGTTACTGATTTTATGGGGACTCAGCTTTTTAAACTGATATTTAAATTTTTTTCTGCATCTTTAAATGCCTATCTCTTGTTATTACTGCTTAGTTGGGTTGTAATAGTGGTTCTCCCACCGAAGGGTTAAAATGGGTGCCTATCACAGCGTGTCAGGGTCGTGACACTAGAGCATCAAAATATTTCTTCGACATAAGTATCCAAGATACTACATTAGTCCATTTTAGAAAGTTTACTAAAATCTATTATATTCCAAAAAATAAGTTTAATGTATTCGCAATTTAAATAAATTAAAATGATAAATTTTATGTGTATAGTTAGACCTCTCTATAACAACCTTAATTGTTTTTATAATTTTCTTAACTTTTAGCAATTGGTTGTAATACACCTATAATAGTATTTAACATTTAAATAATATTTGACGCTTAAACGCAAAAAATATCCATTTTTTTCTTAATGTAATTAAAAGATAAAAGATTATTTAAATTTAAAATCTTAAAAGATATGAATATCTCAATAATGAAAAAATAAATAAAGCTAATATACTTATACTAAATATTAGCACTCTGTCGCCACTTTATATCAGATTACCAAGGGAATGATATCTCCTACCTAATGAAAGTGTACACTCACATAATATTCTTCGTCATAAGTGGCGTATTATAGTTTTAAATTTTGGTCAAAAATCTCTAGATTTGTTATTGGTAATTTTAGAGATCCTATTTTAATAAAGATGATTGTTATATATATTACCAAAATAGGGATAGTTGTTATAGATGATCAGCAATTTTACAAAGAGTTTGTTGTCTAAAGATGAATGTTGTTGTTATAGGTATAAAATTGTTATAGATAGAGATAAAATATAATATGAAAAGTAGATTTTGAAAAAAAATAATTTTTATAATGAAATATGATATTATATAGAATAATTGTTATAGAAAATATGATTTGTGTATTTTAACTAATTTTTTTTATTCATACAAACCTCTGATATTATGTTTAAGTCCATTTTCATCGTTCACATTGTATTCCTACCGTTCACATTCAACTGGATGTAAGACAAATAGACGATCGGGTGAAAAAAGAGAGCTAAGAAATAAAGCTTATGTTATTAAATTGTAATGAATGATGAAATTCAACACAACTGGAGCTAAAAATATATACATTATATAGAGCTAGCTACACGTATATAAACTACCACTAACTAAATTAATTACTAACATTGATTTTGTACACATAGGTCCCTAAGTTAAATTAGTTACACATTACTACCCTACATCACTATCTTCATTACGTGGGGGAGGAGATGAGACCATAAATAATAGGCGGAATGATCTTGCAGACCTTTATACTTGGCTCAATTTGTCACCTTGACCCTTCTACTCACGTCTATGCCAAGTGAACCCTCAAACTCACTGAAACACAATATTTTAAACATTTTTTTAAGTTGTCATCCTATGTGGCAAAAGTAGTTCAAGTGTGTGTAATACTCACTTTAGGAGCATGAAGGGCTTTTAAAAAGCCACTACCGGTCATTTTTAGGAGGCTATAACAGCCATCTTCTTCTCCAAATTACCTAAAACCATTTTAAAAAGTGTTTAAAATGTTGTGTTTCAGTGGGTTTGAGGATTCACTTGGCAAAGACGTGAGTAGAAGGGTCTAGGTGACAAACGGAGCCAAGTATAAGGGCCTCCGAGGTCATTCTGCCTAAATAATATGGAATGCTATTTATGAAATTTGTTTTTCTTACTTTTGTTAGAGAAGTCGTTTTCATTATTTTTAAGAAACTTATTTTCCTAATGAAAAGATTTTTAGAAAAAAATTGACCAACGAAACATAAAAAAAATTAAAAAATATTTTGCAGAAAATGTTTTTCAATTCTTCTATGTTTGGTGGACTAAAATGTCTGGAAAACATTTTCTTCAGGAAAACAAGCTCTTTAAAAATGAGAAAAATAACTTTTCTAACGAAAATAGAAAAATCAAGTTGCATAAATGACGTTTCCCATCCACCCACCTCACACCCCTTGACCATGCCACCTCCGAACTCGCACTCATTCTTTTACTTTTTTCTCGAAAACATTATTATAAACAGTCCATCACTAACCTTCTGTTCATGTTACTTCAGCCATGACATATCACATCATGACCAACCTTAAAGCATTCACTACATTGCATAATCAACACTTATAATGCATTTGCAAATGAATAGAGCCTGCAAAATAGGCAATGTGGTAATAAATCTTGTATATAGACAGGATATTAGGCTAAATAAGTAACATAGGGTTCACCAATTCCGCATAGTAAAATAGTTATCCCCTGACATAAAGGTATTTTAACTTTTTATTAAATTAGGTAGTACTTTATTTATTCACTAACTAATAGCTTCATCAGAACATTGTGGACCATGAAACACAAAAAGAGGGGATTTTAGAATAATTTGACATACATGTACTAGTAGTAATGGAGCACAAACAACAGTCAATTTTGAAGTGCTATGATGCTGTCCTTCACTAATTGGTCTAAGCAGTCACTTCCAAGTATACTGTTATTTGAATGAAGCATCTAATTATGCATGTCTATGTCTCTTAACATATTTTTTATTTTTTAATATCCTTAATCAGATTTAAGAAAGTAGAATTTGCAATTAAATAATAGCGTTAAATTAATTTTGAAATTACACCGTGTGTACTTAATTTTCTCACTATTGTACAAGATTTTGGACTATTCCTCACATGATAGAATGGAACAAACAATTCTATAATAGCAACACTTCAAATTACAAAATATCGATGAACTCAAAGAACAGTACAAATCACACTAAACACTTGCTTTTATTTTCAAAATCAATGCAAAAGAAGAGGGGAAAGGATTTCAAATATTTTGCAGTGAGTAAGATTTGAGGCAAGGCCTCTAAATTTATAGACAATGAAAGGCATTTGTCCAAATTTTAGGTGTGTGTCTCTTTGAGAAAAACGAATGGTACCTTTACGGGGAAAAGACATGAATAAAAAATATTTCCCTTCATTTTTCATTCTCACAATCACAAAACTTAACAGTTATTAGGGTAGGAAGAGGTCAAATTATTACCTAAGAGTCTTGGTCTAGAAAAATATTGTAACACCCCACAGTCGTTAGCCTAAACTAACTCTGAAATGATCTGAAAATCTCACCACGCAGGAACCATGGAACCCATAACAGGTCATATTCATCTTCACAACCCGTGGAGGAGGGGCGTATACACGCCTGGAAGTTGGGGAAAAGTTCACAAGAGGGACCATGGCTCGTGCTGAGCACTACGGAACGTAGTCCCTTTCTTGGAGCTAAACCCCCAAATTCCCAAGTCTAGAGAGGACCACGGGTGAAGCTCACGGACCGTAGTGGCCTTTACGGCCCGTGGTCGGGTCCGCGAAGCCACCTCAACTAGCATGATCCAAATTCCAGGACCATGAGCTTCACCACGAACCATGGTGAGGTTCACGAACCATGGTGGTCGTCCGTGAAGGTGCCCAAGTCAGTTTTTAATGAAGAGCATTCCGGTCTTTTCCCACCTTTTTCCAACTGAACCCTGCACGTTTAGAGACCCAAAACCAATCCCTTAACTTACCCAATAGGGTTTTTTCCCTCTCATTCACACTTAGAACTTTGAGAGAAGCGATTCAAGAGAAGAAAAAAAGTAGGGTTCAAGGGTTTTCAAGCAATTCCTTCAAGTCTCAATTGTTCCTTCGATTCCCAGGTATGTAAGGCTATCAGAACGTTGGACTAAGTTCTTACACGTGCCCTACCTCTTCTTTGAGTCAAATTGAGTCTCGATAGAAGTTTTGAGTATTTCTATGATTTGAGTTTCTTGAATTATTATGATTTTAATGAGTCCTTAATTGTACCTAATTGGTCATGTCTTGATAATTTACTAAATTGAGAAATTGAGGTATGTGTTCATGTCTTCATTCACATGAACCCTAATTGGAATTGCATTTAATATCTAGTGCATTGACTGAGTTTGAAAATATGATTTTGAATTACTTGAAAGAGGATCCATTAAGCGTGAGTCAAGTTTGATGTCTTTAAGCATTTTTACTACTTTGAAACATGAATAGTTCTTCCACATAAATAATTGTTTTGAAGAAGAGCGATGGGAATGCATGATTGAGTTGAAAGAATGTCTTAATGAAAGCATTAATGATTGTTGACTAGGAGTCCTGATGAGTCATGAAAGAGTCTTGAAAGGAATGTCTAATTGAAAGAAATGATGATTAAGTTGATTAGAGTCCAATGTGACTAGATGGAATGACTTGTATAAATTGATTGATTTGAGTCTTATGAGCATGTTAAGTCTTGGGAGGAGTATTGAGCACTATTTGGGTAAGAGTATAGTTACAACTCAAATCTCATGAACTACGTAGCCAGCGTAGGATAGAGGGTTAAACCTCTTAAGTCCCACAACGATAAATTTTGATTAATTGTGGATCCAATGATAGTGATTTTTTCTTTACCCTAGCAAAATATTGGACGGGTGTGGAAATGACTACGCTTTATTGTACATCACCAACTCATAGGTGATGGTTGTCGGTTAGAGAAACTCTCTATTATGATATAATCTTGCATGATAGGATTGTTTGATTGGAATTGTAGATGATTGAGTCAATTTTGAAAAGTATTGCTAAATTTTAAATTGCATATCTTTTGAGTTGAGTCCTTTGAATTGATTGTTGAGATTGAGGTAAGTGTTGTTGATTGTTTCTCCTTCCTACCATTTTACACACTCATACATTTGATGTACTGACATCTTTTGGCCTGTATCATTTTATGATGCAGATACAAGTGCTAGAGATCATCAATAGGTGCTTAATTGAAGATCTATTTTCCTTTCCTGACTATGGTGAGTCTATCTTAGCTAAGAGGGTCTATAGATATTGTATTATGTCAATCTATCACAAGTATACCATGGTTGACTTAGTTGAGTTAGACATGGTTGATTTTGATGTGATTTTTGGCATGGACTGGTTTTATGCCTGTTATGCCTCTGTTAATTGTATGACTCAAATTGTTAAGGTTAGTTTCCTAAATTAGCCTGTCTTAGAATGGAAGGGTAGTCTTGTTGTGCCTAAGAATAAATTTATTTCCTATCTTAAAGCTAGAAAGTTAACCTCGAAAGGTGCATTTATCACATCGTTTGAGTTAAAGATGATAGTGTGGAGTCTCCATGCCTTAAGTTTGTCTCGATTATTAATTAGTTTTCTAAAGTATTTTCTGAGGATCTGGCTGGAGTTCCTCCTGATAAAGAGATTGACTTTGGGATCGAAATCCTTCCTGATAAGCAGCCTATCTTTATTCTGCCATATAGAATGGCTCCTACCAAGTTGAAAGATATGAAAGAGCAGCTGAAAGATCTCCTATATAAGGGATTTATTAAGCCGAGTGTCTTACCTTGGGGCGCTCATGTCCTATTCGTGCGAAAGAAAAATGGATTGTTGAGACTGTGCATTGACTATCTTCAATTGAACAAGGTCACTATTAAGAACAACTATCCCCTGCCCAAGAAAGATGATCTATTTGACCAGCTTTAGGGTGCCAACAGTTTCTCCAAGATAGATCTCAAATCAGGCTACAACCAGTTGAAAGTGAGAGAAAGTGATATCCCAAAGACCATTTTTTTGACCCGATATGGTCACTTTGAATTTCTTGTTATGTCCTTCGACTTAACTAATGCTCCTACAGCACTTATCGACTTGATAAATCGAGTGTTCAAATAGTTTTTGGATATGTTTGTGATAGTATTCATCGACGATATACTGATCTATTCAAGGAATGAAGAGGAGCATGCTAATCATTTTAGAATTGTTCTTCAGACTCTCAAGGATAGAGAGTTGTATGCTAAGTTTTCAATTTGTGAATTTTGTCTTTCTTCTGTGGCGTTCCTAGGCTATGTTGTATCCAGTGAGGGTATACAAGTTGATTCGCAGAAGATTGAGATGGTAAAAAACTAGCCCAAAACTACGTCTTCGACTGACATAAGAAGTTTTTTGGTCTTAATTGGTTACTATCGGAGGTTTGTTGAGGGGTTTTCGGCTATATCATCTCCATTGACTAAGTTGACTTAGAGGAAGGCTAAATTTCAATGGCCATATGCTTATAAGAAGAGTTTTCATGAATTGAAAACAAGGTTGACTACTACGTCAGTTTTGTCCCTACCCGAGGGAATCGATGTGTGATCTATTATGATGCGTCTAGAGTTGGATTGGATGTGTATTGATACAGAAGGATAAGGTTATTGCATATGCTTTCAGACAACTTAAGATCCATGAGAGAAACTACCCAACTCACGACCTTGAGTTGGAAGCTGTGGTGCTCGCTCTCAAGATTTGGCGTTATTATTCTATAGCGTGCATGTTGATGTGTTCACTAACCACAAAAACCTACAATATGTGTTTACTCAAAAAGAGTTGAACCTGAGGTAGATGAGATGGCTTAAGCTGCTCAAAGACTTTGATATGAGCATACTCTACCATCCAGGTAAATCTAATGTTATTGTTGATGCTCTTAGCATATTATCTATGGGAAGCACCACTCATGTCGACGAGGAAAAGAAGGAATTGGTCAAAGAAGTGCATAGGCTTACACGTTTGGGAGTTCAACTTATTGACTCTAGTGAGGGTGGTGCTATTATCAAAATGAGGTTGAATCATCTCTAGTTGCTAAGGTGAAAGAAAAGCAAGATCAAGATTCCATACTCCTTCAATTGAAAGATAATATGCACAAACAGAAGGTAGTGGTTTTCGCCAAAGGGGGAGATGGAGTGCTGAGATATCAAGACAGATTATGTGTTCCAAGTGTTGATGACATTCAAGGAAGAATCATGGCAGAGGCCCATAACTCCAGGTATTCTATCCATTCAGGTTCTACAAATATGTGTTATGACTTGAGAGAAGTCTATTGATGGAGTGGTATGAAGAGAGACATTGCATACTTTGTGTCTAAGTGCCCAAATTATCAACAGGTCAAGGTTAAGCATCAAAGGCCTTGTGGTATGGATCAAAATATTGAGATTCCAGAATGGAAATGGGAGATGATCAATATGGAATTTATTATCGATTTTTCATGGTTTCGTAGACAATATAACTCTATATAGGGATTGTGGATAGGATGACCAAATCATCTCACTTCTTACCAGTTAAGACTACTAATACCGCAAAGGACTATGCCAGATTGTACCTTTGTGAGATCGTCAGACTTCATGAAGTTCCCTTGTCTAACATCTCAGATAGGGGAGCTTAATTCACTGCCTAATTTTGGAAGTCGTTCCAGAGAAGTTTAGGTTCGAGAGTGAACCTTAGTATTATTTTCCATCCGCAGACAAATGACCAAGCAGAGCGCATAATTCAGACTTTGGAGGATATGTTGAGGACATATGTCATTGACTTCAAAGGTAATTAGGATTATCATTTACCCCTTATTGAGTTCGCGTATAATAATAGCTTCCATTCGAGTATCCAAATGGCTCCTTATGATTTGTATTGAAGGAGATCGCCAATTGGTTGGTTTGAAGTTGGTGAATCCAAATTGATTGGACTAGAGTTAGTTCACCAAGCCTTGGAGAAGGTGAAAATCATCCGAGAGAGGTTAAGGAGCTCAGATTTGCCAGAAATCTTACACTGACATTAGGAGGAGAGATTTGGAGTTCGAAGTGAATGATTAGGTGTACTTGAAGGTCTCACCCATGAAGGGCGTGATGAGATTTAGGAAGAAAGGGAAGCTTAGTTCTCGTTATATTGGTCCTTATCCAATTGTGAAAAGAGTTGGTAATGTGGCCTATGAGTTAGAGTTTCCATCAGAGTTAGCAGCTATATATTCACCTTGTATTTCACATCTCTATGCTTAAGAAGTGCTTGAGAAATTCTTTATTTATTGTGCCAACTGAAAGCATTAGGGTGAAAAAGAGTTGACTTATGAGGAGATTCCAGTTCAGATTCTTGATTGTCAGGTTCGCAACTTGAGAACCAAAGAGGTCACTTCAGTCAAAGTTCTATGGCGAAACCAGTTTTTGAGGAAGCTACATGGGAAGTTGAAGAAGATATGAAGGCTAAATACCATATCTATTCGTGCCTTCTAATGATGATATTGATGGTAAGTTTCCTTTTTCCTATCTTTGAGTTGATGTCCTTTATGAGTTTGAGTATTTGGTGTATATTCTTAAGTCCGAGTAGTGATTACTTGATTGTTTGAATGTTGAGTATCTGAGTTTTTGATTTGTATTCGTGCCCTGAGTGAGTTCCTAGCTTATGATCATTCGAGGACGAATGATCCCAAGGGGATATATTATAACACCCCTACAGTCCTTAACCTAAACTAACTCTAAAATAATTTGAAAATATCACCAGGCAGGGACCACGGAACCCATAACGGACCGTATTCTTCTTCAAGACCCGTGAAGAAGGGGCATATACAAGCTTGGAAGTTGGGAGAAGTTCACGAGAGGGATTACATCTCATAGTGAGCACCACAGACCGTAGTCCCTTTCGTGGAACTAACCCCCAAAATTCTCAAATCTGGAGGCGACCACAGGTGAAGCTCACAGACTGTAGTGGTCTTCACGGCCTGTGGTCGAGTCTGTGAAGTCACCCTAGACCCTTTAGTATGATCCAAAGTCCAAGACCATGAGCTTCATTATGGACAATGGTGAGGTTCACGGACCGTGGTGGCCGTCCGTGAAGGTCCCCAATTCAGTTTTTTATGAAGGGCATTCCGGTCTTTTCTCATATTTTTGCAACTGAACCCTAAATGTTTAGGGACCCAAAACCAATCTCTTAACTTACCCAATAGGGTTTTTCCCCTATCATTCACACTTAGAACTTTAGGAGAAGTGATTCAAGAGAAGAAAGAAAGCAAGGATTCAAGAGTTTTCAAGCAATTCTTTCAAGTCTCGATTGTTCCTTCGATTCCAAGGTATATAAGGCTATCAAAACATTGGACTAAGTTCGTCAACTTATCCTACCTCTTCTTTGACTCGAATTGAGTCTCGCTAGGAGTTTTGAGTGTTTCTATGATTTGAGTTTCTTGAATTATTATGATTATAATGGTCCTTAATTGTACCTAATTGGTCATGTCTTGATAATGTTACTAAATTGAGAAATTGAGGTATGTGTTCATGTCTTCATTCACATGAACCCTAATTAGAATTGCATTTAATATCTACTGCATTGATTGAGTTTAAAAGCATGATTTTGTGTGTCTTGAAAGAGGATGTATTAAGCATGAGTCAAGTTTGATGCCTTTAATTAGTTTACTACTTTGAAATATGAATAGTTCTTCGACATAAATAATCATTTTTTTGAATAAAAGTGATGGAAATGCATGATTGAGTTGAAATCATGTCTTAAACGAAAGCGTTAATGATTGTTGACTTGGAGTCCTGATAAGTCATGAATAATTCTTGAAGGAATGTCTAATTGAAAGAAGTGATGATTGAGTTAATTACAGTCAAATGTGACTAGATGGAATGAATTGTATAAACTGATTGATTTGAGTTTTATGAGCATGTTGAGTCTTGGTAAGAGTATTGAGAACTGATTTGGGTAAGAGTATAGTTATAACTCAAATCTCATGAACTACATAGCCAGCGTAGGATGGAAGGTTAAACCTCTTAAGTCCCAAAACGATGGACTTTAATTGATTGTGGATCCAATGATAGTGATTCGTCCCATACCCTGTGAAAGTGTTGGACAGGTGTGGCAACTACACCACTTCGTTGTACATCACTGGCTCATAGATGATGGTAGTTTGTTAGAGAAACTCCCAATTAGGATATGATCTTGCATGATAGGATTGTTTGATTGGGATTGTAGATGATTGAGTTGATTTCAAAAAAGTATTGCTAAATTCTAAATTTTCATATCTTTTGAGTTGAGTCCTTTGAGTTGATTGTTGAGATTGAGGTAAGTGGTGTTGACTGTTTCTCCTTCCTGTCATTTTACACACTCGTACATTCCATGTATTGACGCATTTTGGCCTGCATGATGCAGATATAGGTGCTAGAGATCATCAACAGGTGTTCCGTTGAAGATTTATTTTTTTTTCCTGGCAATGGTGAGACCTCCTTGCCTTCGGAGGAATCATAATTATTTCATTTTCTTTTGGTATTTTCTTTTTGGCAGTCATGGACTTTCGTTGGCACCTTCTGGATAGTGATAGAGGCTTTATGGACGGATAGTGATGATGTTGAGTCATTGTCTTGGTCTTCAAACTATTCTTTGAATGGGAGTTGAGATGAGATTGGTTTTAAAATGAATTATATTTTTTTTTGGAATTGTTGAGTTGATTAACCCTTCCATTTTTTTTTAAAATTCGTATTGAGTCTTCCGCTGAGTGCATGAGTGAATGAACGAATGAATGTGTGATTGGACCAAGTAGTTCACTTGGGGATCAGTAATAGTCTTCAAATGTCAGTCACATTTAGGGTACCCTCTCAGAGCGTGACAAATATAAGAGAAAAAGTCCAAATTAAAATAGTGTCCTGTATTTTTGGGCTTAACTCAAAGTCATCCCCTTTTTTATATATGGTGCATTAATAGCCATGCATGTTTGTAACATTAAAGTACTTTTGCCTGGCCTCCTTCAAACTTTTATCTCTCTATTCAACTTCTCTAACGTGGGATTTTTTTTTTTATACTCAACAAAGACAAAGAACTAAGCATTCCATACACTAAACTGTGGAGGAAATCAATATTAAAAAATGGACGAAATTTTGCGAAAAATCAAAAGTGCACCAATATTGCAAACATGAAACTGTTATAACTTAATGTACCATGTGAACGAACAAACATAACTTTGAGTCTTATTAGCCAACAAATAAAAGACTATTTTGAAACTTTTCTCCAAATATAACAAAAAAATGTTTCTATAAATGTATGGCATTATAATATATATCTATAAGCAATGAAAATACTTGTTCTTGGCCCTTCATAGTCTGCTTACTTTTTCTGAGCAAGACAAGAAGATAAACTTGAAACTAGTTTCATGTGTGCTTAAGCTTGAATGAGGAAATGGTAGGACTAATTGGAGACTAAAGACCTCCAAAGGAGATAAGAATTTGATGAAGCATTACATCAATATCAAAATGAAAGAAGCAAAACATTGAAGAAGCAAAACACTGAAGCGTTACATCAATATCCCTTGGTGACCTTTGCAGTTGCATTCTAGGCACTATTTAAGTTTGTAATTGGTACCATCACTATTTTCTGATTAACATTTTGTGGGTGGAGAATATTTCACTTTTAATAAACTTGTAGAAAAATAGAAATAATAGGGAGGGTACTTTACCTTTTCAACAATGTTTCTCCGATTGGCTACCTCAAGTTCACGCAATGCATCATCAAGACAAATACATTCCAAGTGCTCAACATAAGTCGAATAAGTTTTTTAAAAAAGAAGAAAACCTACTATCAACTGAATATTTTGTTGGGTTGGTATGTTGAATAATGTTGAACCCAATTGGTTGCTCACCCTTTGAATTTTATTATTGTAAAGCAAGGGTTAACTTCAGCCTTATAACTTTTTATACTCTTTTTTCACTCACATTTATTTTGTTAACGATTCAAAGACCACCTCTATTTATAGGTGGTGACGGAAGGATCTAATGAAAGGTATTTACTGCTCTCTTTAAGAATATTTCTAACTATCTTTTTTTAGGCTTTCAACATAATTAAGAGTCATTACATTCGGAGACAAGCCTAGGCAACATAGTACCCATTCCGTCTCTTTCAAAAGCATAAATACTAAATGCGGGGGAATTGGGGTACAAAATTAAGCTTCCAAAAATATCTAGCTCGCAGTCATTCTTGGCTAATTGATCCGCAACTCCATTAGCTTCTCGATATATATGCTTGATGGATGCTCCTTCTACTTTAGACAATAGATACCTGCAATCATCAATCAAAATTTGGTAAGAGCCAAAGTTGTTAGACATCATATTTATGAGTTCGTTGCAATTAGTATCTATTACAAGGGGCAATAGGATTTTTTAGAAAGCTATTTTTAATCCGTGAAACAAAGCCAATGCTTCCATATAGATATCTATATGTGTAGCATATTTGACTTATTTGTTAGGAACCTCGCATATATTTTGCATGCAGAGCTATTCACCGCGCCTTTAATATTCATTTCTCTTGCGCGCAAGTCAAATCCATTTACTAGCCCACAAAGGATGGCTCCTTATACATAAAGTAAAAGAAGAAGAAAATATTTTTAATCAGTGAGACATTTTTCTTTTGAGATACTTTTCACTTTCTTTAGAATAAATTTTAGTAAAAAAAATGATTTTCCTAGTTAAAAAAGCTGATGAAGACTTTATAAATAGCTGGAAGGTATGCTTTGAACAAACTTCAGCTCTGTCAAGAGCTTTTAATTAAATTTGAAGCCTTAGGTCTAGCTAGTAACTTCATCTTGAAAATATTCCAACTTGTATTGTCTAAAGAGAAACAAGAAAAATGACTTTAGCAAGAGAAGGTGAGACGGAGTCCTCACAGTTTGCAACAACTACTGATCCATCAAACACAAAAGAGTTGTCCCAAACACTTCAATCTTTTGCTGAGAGTGAGAAAGTACAACTTTCTCTGTTCTCCCAAACACTTCAAACACCCGTGGCTTCTGAAAGAAGGCGTGATTGGGTACTAAATGTGCCCGAACCACCAGGAATTTTATCTAATCTCAAGAGTTCATTCAAGAAAACAATACTCTGTCCTCTAGAAAACAAGATTCAATGCCTTGGAAAGCATCCTATTCCTGCACTCATTTCGATTCTCAACGTTATATTTCCACCACTTTCTTGGTGTAAAGAATATAATGTAACAAAATTCAGAAGAGACATCTTGGCTGGTTTAACTCTTGCAAGCCTTTGCATCCCTCAGGTACATTAATTAATTAAATTTCTACTAATAAGACCTAAGTCATCTATCCTGTTTCAACAGTGATCTTTTTGTTATGTTATGTAGAGCATTGGCTACGCGACTTTAGCAAAACTTGAGCCTCAATATGGCCTATGTAAGTGAAATTCTCTTATACTATAAGGTTATGGTTTAATTTTTTTTTCCATTTTACGAATTAGACTAAAACATAATACTAACAATTTAGTCTGTGAACTCCTCACTAGACACAAGTGTTATTCCGCCACTTATTTACGCTATGATGGGGAGTTCAAGAGATATAGCAATTGGACCAGTTGCTGTTGTTTCACTACTCTTGTCCTCAATGATTCCGAAACTTGAAGATCCTAATACTAATCCAATTGCATATCGAAAGCTCGTGCTTACTGTGACCTTCTTCGCGGGTACTTTTCAAGCTGCCTTTGGACTTCTTAGGTAAGTTTAATTTTTTCCACAATGAGTTTTAGTGCTAATCAGGAGCGGAGCCAGAGTAAGGTCAAAATTACGTAGATGATGAACTCCTTTGATGATTTCTTCCTGAGTTTACCTCTTTTGAACCTGCTGGAAAACATTTTGGCTCGGCCACGGGTGCTAATTGTGTATATATTTAATTAATTGATTACAGGTTGGGATTTTTGGTTGATTTTCTATCACATTCTGCTATTGTTGGTTTTATGGCTGGTGCTGCTTGTGTGATTGGATTACAACAGCTCAAATCACTGCTTGGGATTTCAAATTTTACAAACAAGACAGATATCATATCTGTCTTGACTTCTATTTGCAAATCAATGCATACTGTAAATTCAATTTTGTTCTTTTTTGTCTTTCTCAATTAATATCTATATTAGCTATAACATCAGCTAATTCAAATGTTTGTTTTTTTTTGGCAGATGAATCCTTATAGCTTTATAATTGGGAGTTCATTTCTAATCTTCATCCTTTCTACCAAATACTATCTGGCAAGTAACTATATCCTTTATAACTATAGTTTTACTCGCCGTATTTTTGAAGTGGAATATAAATTCATGTGTAAACAATTTACAATAAATAGTAGGTCTGAACTCATAATTTTAAAATTTTAATAGATTTCAGTAATAAAAACCTTCGAGGTTAACCCATAAAATTAAGTTATGGTCAACTTTTGCGGATTAAATGAAAAGTTATGATTGTATTGGCGTAAGTCTTAAAAGTTAACCAAACTAATGCTAAAAAAAGAAATACTATTAAAAGTTGTGATAATTTAGTAATTTATATAGTCAAAATGAATTAGATTGAGGTTAAGTTCAAATAGGAGTAGGGACTGAGTTAGTTACGAGTTGGAATTTTGTATTTTTATTAGAAAAATTATTAAGTAATTTAATTGCTAAACAAATAACTACGACGACTATATATCGATGGCAAATTTAGAAAATAGAACCCATAAATTATAAGGAGTCGTTTGTCATTGAGGCATTAAGTTTGAGAATAAAATTATATTTTGTTTGATTGAAAGTATAAATTTAATTTAGGATAAATTTATATCATCAACCAAACAGATAGATGAGTATAAATTTAATCTCAATCTTAATCCTGAATATCCCACCTAACTTGATATTATTTTATCCCACCTCTCAATGAATATTAGCTACCATGCTCTCATTTTTCCAACACCATGTCGATTTTTTCAGGCAAGAAAGTACAAGAAACTATTCTGGTTAGCTGCAATGGCACCACTGGTGTCTGTAATATTGTCAACTCTAGTTGTACTCTTGACAAGAGCTGATAAATATGGAGTCAAGATAGTGAAACACATCACTGGAGGATTGAACCCAAGTTCACTTCATGACTTGCAATTCAATACTACACATACTGCTGAAGCTGCCAAAATTGGGCTAATTGTTGCACTTGTAGCCCTCACGGTACGTAGCTTTTGTTATTTACTTGGACAATTCAAATTAAACATGTTATTTTAATTTTTATTAAGATTAAGGGAGTCTCAATTTTAATTTATATCTAAATATTAAAATATTGTATTAAGATCTGATAATGAAGACTTTTTTTTCATTTTGAATGCGTAAAAACAAATTTATCTTTATTTAGAAATTAATAAATATAAAATTTAAGCTAATATTATATCAATAAACTAGTGTTGATAGTGGCTGACAATAATGGTTGATGGTGGTGATAATTAATTATATAATTGTGGTAGATGATAGTAATAATTAATGAAGGTGGTGAATGATGATGGTGGTTGGCGATATATAGTGATGATTGATGAATATGGTGATTGTGGTAATATATGGTGGTTGATGATGATAATGATTGTAAATGATAATCGTAGATGGTGGATGGTGATAATCGAGAAATGGACCATAGCGATGAATAAATGGAATTGGTGAACGTAGAAATTTTTGATTTTTTAATTATGTTGAACGTCCAGGAAGCCATTGCAGTTGGCCGATCTTTCGCTGCCATGAAAGGATACCGTCTTGATGGAAACAAGGAAATGCTGGCCATGGGTGTCATGAACATTACAGGATCATTAACCTCTTGTTATGTTGCAACTGGTTAGTCTTTTAATTAGTAGTTATTATAATTTTCAAATAAAATTATTTAATTGTTCAGTAAGATTCCTATTGCAAATGAATACAAGCGATACAAAAAGTGAATGAATCTAAGTGATGCAACATGTATCAGCCTATATATCGAATACAACATGTATTTCTGTATTTTTTGTGTCGTCAATGAATACAACCAATACAAGAGCGAATGAATATAATTAAGCGATACAGTTGTACCAACCCGTATGTATCAAATACATCATATCTTTTCATATTTTTGTATCATGAATGAATACAAGACCAAAGTATTTGTCAGTGTGTATCGAAAAGAACTTGTACCAACATGTATGTATCGAATACAGCTTCGTTGATACAATAATATTCATCGAATACATTCTTTGTAGCATCTCTCTCGATGTCGCTCGCCTCTCTCCTCTTGCTATGAAGGATACATACTCAAACTATAGCTATAAATTTCAAATTAGCCCTAAACATTAGTTATTTTTAAAATTTTGTCTTACTAAATGTTGCAGGGTCATTCTCAAGAACAGCGGTGAATTTCAGTGCTGGTTGTGAAACAGTAGTGTCCAACATAGTGATGGCTATAACAGTGCTAATATCACTTGAATTTTGCACAAGGCTTTTGTATTACACTCCAGTAGCCATTTTGGCTTCCATTATTCTCTCTGCTTTGCCTGGACTCATCAACATAAGTGAAGCTAAATACATATGGAAAGTAGACAAAATGGATTTTCTTGCTTGTGTTGCTGCATTTCTTGGTGTCCTTTTTGTATCTGTTGAGATTGGTCTCCTCCTAGCGGTATGTAACTTCTTTAATATTAACAAGTTTGTATTTACGAATAAATATTATTTATACGGTATACAATATTATACATTTAGGGGTCGTTTGGTTGTTAGTTAGGAGTTAAATTAGTTATGTATAATATCATGTTTGATAGTAATTTTTTGCGCTATGTACAAAACTAAACACACCAAACAAGATAATTGATTAGCAATTAAAAATTCTCATAACTAATATATGTATAAATTATGAAGAAATATATGTATTGTTATTTTATACAAATAGAAGATGAAATAACTAAACGTTGTATAACTTATCCATGAATAGAATAACACATACATGAAAATAACGTGTCAACTTGTATAAAAGTGCATAGTAATACTCCACAAAGGGTGTTTATATACACTTTTATATATTTGTACAACATTATAGAAACTTATATAAAAATTGATTTTCGCCTCTTTCGAAATTCATCCAAAATGGGTCAAGAACATCGCCAAATAACTCAAATCTGCATCCAATAACTTTAAATTTTAATTACAACTTCAAAATGATAGCCTTAACAAACCCCAATCATCAATTCGTCAAATAAAATTTGTGATCCTAATTATATAATATTTTTTTGCATGTCAAATGTTATTTCAGGTTGGTATATCATTTGCAAGGATAATTTTGAACTCAATCCAGCGTGGGACGGAAAAACTAGGAAGGCTTCCAGGAAGTGATTTGTTTGGGGATGTTGAACAATATCCCATAGCTACAACTACTCCTGGGGCTCTCATTGTTAGAGTCAAATCTGCTTTGCTTTGTTTTGCAAATGCCAACTTCATTAGAGGAAGGTATGTCCTCAGACTATAAATAAACGTCTTACATATGACTGTCAAATAAGCAGGTTGGATTAAATTTTGACAAATTAAATAGATTGAGTCATATATAGAGTCCGTTTGGATGGGCTTAAAAAAAGTAACTTTTATTTATGAAGTATTTTTAGAACTTTGAAGTGCTTATGCCGAAGAAATGAGGAAAATAATGTGAATTTTAGGTTAAAAGAATAAAAAAGGGTAGTTTGGGAATTTAGTTCAAATATAAGGAATATAAAAGTAATTTCCATGGTCAAAGAAAATGACTTTAAGCACTTTAAAAAAAAAGTTAGGAATCCTAACTTTTCATTTTTAGCTGACTTTAAGAACTTTATGGCTTAAAGTTAGCATTAGGCAAACACCACAATAAGCTAAAAAGGGCTTATAATTGGTTTGACCAACTTATAAGCCAGTCCAAACGGACTCATAATCCGCTTAAAATTAGTCAACATGGATAGGTCAATTTTGAGCTAAATAATGGGCTATAACTCAATCTATCCAATTCAAAATCATTTTTCATTAATTTGTTTTTTCTTTATAATTTCTTTAATTACCAAATATTTCTAACAAAAGCATTTTCTTTTCTTTATCAGTGTTATATTCTATGGAAAAGGATCAAAATGCCCCTAAATTATGTAGTTTGGTCCAAAAATATTATTGCATTAATACTTTAGTCCAGAAATGTCATTATTATTTAATAGGTCAAAAATACTCATTTTCCAAATAATATATTATTTATTTTCTTCCCATTCTTTTTCTAATAATATTTTTTATTAGAAAATATTTACTTTACTTCAATTCAAAAAATTAAATATAAAAATGTTTCTTATTTTATTATACTAATTATTTTTTATCGTTATCTAAACAAAAATTAATGATGGGTTTACTATGATCATATGTATATGACACATATTATTCGTTAAAAGGGTACATGAAATTATTCTATTTTAATTGATAAAATGAGATTAAAAGGGGAAAAAATCATTTCTTACAATTTTTATTAGTTAAAGTAGTTTTAAAAGAAAAAAAAAACAAGAATAGAGTTTTTTAAAAGTAATATTTTTCGCCGGAACAAGATGTGTTTAAAAAGAAAAAAAATAGTATATTTATTTGAAAAAGGGCATTTTTGACTCATTTAGTAACAAGGACATTTGTTGACCAAACTATCAAACGGAGGGCATTTTTATTCATTTCACATAATTTAAAGGAATTTTTGACCCTTTTCCATATATTCTAAACAAACCCAAAAAAATTATTTACAATATTTTGATTAAAAAAATTATATATTATTTTGGCGAGTTACATTTTCATGTATTTAAATTTGACACCCCTACTCCCATATATACTATGCAATTGAACAAGTTATGTTATCATGAGTATATTATTCTTTTGGTACCTTTTCTCTTATATCTATTGATCTTAATGTATTTTGTTGTTTATTATCCAGGATATTGAACTTAGCACTGGAAGAACAAGATTTGGGTGCCATAGAAAGTGCTAATCAAGATAGAGTGCAACTAGTTATTCTTGACATGTCAAGTAAGTACTGTCCAAGTTAAAGCTTGTTTGGTATAATTTATTATAGCACAAGTTATTAGCTATATGACTTTGTTATATATATTATTCATTTACATTGAAATGTCGATGGATGTAGATTTGCTCAGCATTGACACATCCAGCATAGCTTCTCTTGAGGACCTGCAGAATGAGCTGGAATCAAATGGAATGCAGGTGACTATTAATCCTCTTCAATTTTGTCAAATTCTTGATAAAGAAAAAATATTAAAAGAAACATGTACTATCAGCCCTCTTTATAAAAGTCATCCTCTATCACTATAACAGTGTCAAATTTTCTTTGAAACCGATTTTAGATGTTATATCTATAATAACATTTCACTGTAGCAACCAAAAAATATCCAGATAAATAACGGTGTTGAATGTACACAACATGAATCAATTAATGTTTATGTTTGTTTTGCAGTTGGCACTAGCTAACCCAAGGTGGCATGTGATCCACAAATTAAGGCTAGCCAATTTTTTGAAGAAAATTGAAGGGAGGGTCTTTTTAACCATTGGAGAAGCCATTGAGACATGTTTGACTAGTAAGAACATGCTTCCTATTTGAAACTTCTTGTTTGATCTACCGATGTTAGAAGACCACAAATATTCGTCGTCTTTTTGAAGTTAATGTTTTCAATGGTGAATCGATTTGATTCGCCAATTGTGTGTATATATTCAAAGGGACAATAATAAAAGGAGCAAATAGTACTATTGCTCCCTGTCATTGTAAGAACGAATTAAGTTGTGGCGTTCAATCTGGTTTGAATTGAACATTACTATGTTATGTTATAACATATGTGTATGTTTGAAGTTTCTATCTGTAATATATGTGAGTGAATTTCGCGTACATTGGGGTCCAATTACGTATGTTTAATGCCAATTTAACACACTACTTTTCACGTTGTTCGAATCAAGAATATCAGCTGAAATTTATTCATTGAGAGGTACAAACATTTACAGAATTCCATAACTTAAAGAATCAGTAACCAAAGAATACAGACTAGTTAATTTAGAACTTGAATTAGCAACTTAAAAGAACCAAGTGAATTTCCCATAAGTAGGCACATAGGGGGGACCAAAAAATTTCCTCCAGACATTTTCCAAGAAGGTTAACTTTCTAGGTATATATGCACCCCTTATGCTTGAACTTCCAATAAATGAGAATTATAGATCGATTCTTCGTGTTCATCGAAAGAGAGTCTGTGAATGCTTTAGTAAAGTATTCAGAGGCTTGTTTTGAGCTTTACACAACAAGTTCCTCACACCTGCAGTCACCTAATAAATAGTCCAAAATCAGAAAATGAATTAATACCATCATGTATATAAGTTTCTTTAGTAAAGAGTTAACGAAAATTCAACCTTTCCCAAGCTTTGTCTTGCGTAAGGAACAGTTCTTTGATATCCAATAGCACTTGTCGATTGAGGAGATTTCCGGCTTGTTTCTTCTCTACACGGAAATTTCCCTTTGCTACTACTCCTTGTTGTTATTGAGGAAGGATTACTCTGCCACTTATCGATCGGAGAACTTGGAATATTTTGCTGATAAGAAGAAAATATCAAATCCAAGAAATAACCTCATAAGTTTTCTTTTCTTGATCATATAAAAGCGAGTGCATTTTGATAAATATGCATATCTACCACTTGGCTTCTACTTCTTGTAGTAATGCTGGAAGTGCCTTGACAATTTCCAATTGACAAATCTGGTAGACTTGATTCCTAACAGTAGAAAAGAATCGCAATTAAGCAAAATATAATTACACTGGGAAAGTTTTGCCAAGATAAGATAAGTTATGAAACATACAAGAAATAGAACTGTTGCACAATGTTTTAGGACTTCCAAATTCATCCGAACATCGTCTAAGCTCCTGCCATTCACGATTAAAAAAAAAAAAACCAAATTAGGATCCATTTTCATAAATTTTAGACCGTAAAGTTTAAGCTTTTGAGTCTAACCTGTGCTTTTGCTCCCCGAGATCAAAGTAAGCTGCCAATGAAGCCATCTAAAATAACGAATAATTTAAGAATCAATAATCAAAATTGAACTTTATATTGAATGAAATGCTCATGGTATACCTTCATGTTTCCAGCTCTTTTACCAAATTTTTCGGACAAAACACCTAAGGAATCGATAATTCCAACAGGCACAGGTGCAGGGCAACCAATTTCAGCGAAAGCAGCTTTAATACGAACACAATCGAATCTTTGTATGTTATGACCTGCCCAAATCCTACCATCCAAAATGTTGAAGATGTTCTGTGCAACTTGTTCAAATGAAGGTGCATCTGCAACTGCTTTTCGCGTTATCCCATCAATTCTCCCTGACTTTAATCCTACAACTGACAAGTCCCCTGGCTTAATAAGAGTGCAGTAACTCTCAAGTTCAACAAGCTTTCTTGAACAAACTACCATTGCACCAAACTCCAACACCCAAAATTTCTGTCCAGGTTTAGATGGAACGTTTGTTTCCAGGTCGAAAAACACAATCTCTGATGACCTTTTGTTTATTGAAATGTTAGGAATTGCCATTTCTTTTTTCTAAGATAGGTTGTTATTTGATGAAGTGATGGAAATGATGGTCCATTTGTTGTATATATATGAGAAAAAAGAAAAAACAAAGAATGTAAAGATTGAAGAATATTCTTTCAAGAAATTAATTGGTAGATTGTCTTGTAAATCAAGTTAAACTAAGTTTTGGTGTTTGTACAAAGTTGTCCTTAGCTTCTTCTTGATGATATCCTTTTAAAGGGAATTCCAGTTAGATAGGTAACATTCCATCTCCTAGTCTCAATGGTATTGTCTACATGTTATATGAAATGGATATATTGCCTTGTCATTTCAAAAAATAAAAATCACTTGCATATTCTAAAATACATAAATGTTCTCAATATCAATTTAAAGAGAGCCTTTTTTAAAACTAAATTTCATCTTTTATTTGAAGATTAAATTGTATTTAGAAAGTAAAAAGACATGGATATTTAGAAAGTATATAAACTACTTCCCCTTTCTAGTTTTGTGACATACTTTATGTTCAAAAAGAATGGTACAGCTTCTAAATTTGAAAATAATCAACTTCACATTCTTAATGAGAAGTTTTTATTATCACATAAATGTTATGACATGTTTAAGATCATAGTTTTAGTAGTTTTATAGTCACACACAAATGTTATGTCATGTTTATGGATGTTCACGATTTGGGTAAAAACCGATCTAAATCGAAAAACCAAACCAAATCAATTAAAAATTGATTTTTATTTAGTTTGATTTGATTTGATTTAGTTTTACATTTTTAAAAATCGATAATATTTGGTTTGATTTTGATTTTGTTAAAAAAAATCAAAGAAATAACTGAACCGAACCGAACTGACAATTTATATACATATTTTTTAATAATTATATATATATAATATAATATTTTTTATGAACACTTTTTTATGCAAAATATGTAACACGCTAATTTTTAAAAAAAAGGCATGATACATCTTTTATTTGTGTAGCAATAGCCATAACTTATGTACTATTTAGTAACTTTGTGTTGTTTAGTACTAACAATATAAGAAGGAAGTTTAACATAATTGAAGTTCTTGTATAAGAATTATAAGATTCAAAATGGCACAAAAATAATTTATTTCCTTTCGAATGAGTAGTCTTTTTTCTCCTTTGAATGAATCATTTTTTTTATTTTCGTGTATGGTTAATAACCGAATAACCAAACCAAACCAAAAAACGAAACCGATAACAATCGAATCGATACATGTGTATTATATTTGGTTTGATTTGATTTTAATAATTTAAAAATCAATTAAATTGATTTCGTTTTAATTTTGACCAATAACCGACCCGTGAACACTCCTAGTCATGTTTTATATCACAAATTTCAAAAGTCTTTATTTCTATCTTAAATTTTTTATCGATTAAAATTATGCCACATCAATTGAAACTAAAGAATAGTATATAGAAAGTAAAACATTGTAAAAGTTGTTCTATAAAGTTAAATATTTATTATTAACTCGAAAAAGTAGACCTAAGAGGAACATGATAAGAATAGAAAGATTACACGTTTTGAATAGTAATTGGCATTAGTAGTATTTTTCTTTTGTTAATGAGAAATTGAAGCAAACGGAAGTCCACCAACATAAGTAATTCCCTGTTCTCTTACGTTAGTTAACAGAAAAAGTGGGCTCACATGGCACCATATAACACGTTTACTCTTTTTGATCCGTTAAATTAGTCCAAAAAATACATACTCATCAAAATTATCATAATTTATAACCTACTTTTTTTAACGATCTATGAGATATAATAAATAAATTCATCAAAATATGAAACATAATAAATTAAATTTATCAAATGATATGTTGTCCACGAACTTCCTTTGTCATACCACCACACAGTTGTGGGATTGAGTAGGATCTGTTATTAAGGTCTCAAGTTCAAGCCTTATGAATAAAAAAATAATCTAATAAATAAAGGCAGAGTCAGAATTTGAATATGAGAAGATCACTGCTAAGAATAGATGGGCATTAATTAAAGCATGTTACGCAATATCCAAGAGGAGTTGAGCGGCGATTTTGACCGTACCTGATAAAATATAGGTTCGTATTTCAAGGTATATACACGATAGCCTTCCATGTTTCAAGAATTGGTACACCTAGTTAAACTCAAAGATAAAAGGACAATTTTGATCCTTTTCTCTAGTTAAGTAGAAGTTAACAGTTGAGGGGCACACTTGAGACTAATTCAACATCACTCACAGTTTTTTTGGAAATAAAGATCACACTCAATTATTTTCATTTCAATCATCAACCAAGAAATTTCACACAAATTAACTTCAGTGTAGAGGAATTTTCTCAAGATCTGGAAGAAATATGCACTTAGGAATACATATAATGAGAGAATATGGAGTGTCAGGTCAGACTACAAACATTACTGATGCATGTATTACACTGTGACAGGAGGTCTGAGAGTAACCAATGCTTTCTTGATTCTCTCCACAGCTGCCTGCAAGGTCGAAAGCGATGCTGCATAGGAGATACGGACACATGTGTCATCCCCAAATGCATCCCCGGGGACAAGTGCAACCTGTTTAAGGTAAGAGGGAGGCACGTGCATTAGGATATAGAGAAAAGATATGAGAAGCAAGGGTGGAGCCAGAACTTTTGACAAGGGATTCGAAAATGTAAAAAGAATGTCTCTAGCAAGAATCAAACCCGCAACAATGGGCTAAACAAATTGACCTTATATATAAAGTGTAATTTTTTGACGATGAACTCCCCGTAGTTCCGCCCCTAGCAAGGAGCTAATGCACATCACCAAACCACGACGAACTGTCAGATTTTTCTAGGATTGTCTTTCTAGATTTTGACCAAATTATATTTGCCTAACAATGAAGAATGACATAGTTAAGGTGGGTGGAAACCTTTTCTGTAGAATCCCCCAATGTTAAATGCTCGAGTAGAGAACACACTCACATGACCAGTATTAAGAGTTGTTTGAAAGTTGCAGTATCCATATTTTCTAAAAATATGCCAAGAATGTATCCTCAAAATTGTTTTTGGTGCAAGCAACTTCAGACCTAAGGTAAACATCTTGCACATCTGTCGTTTTGTAATTATGCTTACTAAAGTTCAAAATATGATGAATCTTACTTGAGATTTATCCAGCAAATACCGGCAAAGAGATTCTGAGTTGTTGACTGTGCCAAATCCATCAACCTCTACGCCGTAATAAGAGCTTAAATCAATAAATAGATAAAATGCTCCCTGCAAAAGAAAACAGAAAGTTTGGACTCAATATATCAGGGGTAAGAGTGCAAAAAGGAAAGAAGTGAGCAGAATTTTACTACTACTCGATGCACATAATCCTATTTCTCTACTTTTAAGTCCTCCATTAAGAAACTTTACTATTAAGTGCACTCATAATTCATACACGAGGCTCTGAAATTTTGACACCATCAATTTCCCCAAAGCTCCTGACAAGGAAATCTCGCCGCTCAAGAAATGCTTTTACCATAGTTGCAACTGCTTCTCCACCAGCATAGCCCAGTCCCAAAGCAGCCACAGCTGCTTTTTGGGATATGCTACTTGCACCTGATGTGAACTGCAACAGCAGAGAAATAGATTTAGAAGTGAACTCTCACATAGGGGGGAAGAGACACTGGATAATGTGAAGACTATTATTTAGACAGTGAACACATCTTTTACTATTTTCCATGGGTCTATATTGAATAGGTTAAAATTCTGGCCAAATAAAAGACCATATTCAAGGAAAGTACTTCAATGGATACATTAGATTAAGTATGGTCGGATGAAAACTCGTTTTTTCAATCATGTTAAACTAAATCCAATGATGAAACTCAGTTTCCAGACCCGTTAATTTGGTATTAAGAGTTCCGAAGTAAAAAACACCACATTCATTTAAGTCGATGAACTCGTTAGGAACAAAAGATATTACCTGGCTCTGTAACTTATTACATGCAGAAACAAAACGTTTAGGACCAGCAATATAGCCAAGTCTCCAACCAGTCATTGCATAGGCCTACAAGAATGCATACATTACAAGGCACACCTCCAGATATGTATTCCCATATTTGTAAAAGAAATAGTCATTGCCAAGGAATTCAAACGCAAGAGAACTAAGGAATTATAATTTTCATACAATAAGAGCTGCATTACCTTAGAGAAACCATTTACAGTGAGAGTCCTATCCCACATACCAGGCAAAGATGCAAAGCTGGTATGAGTTGCTGGTGCATAAATAATGTGTTCGTAAATTTCATCTGATATCACCTGCAGACCAGAAAACAATTTTTTGTGGGGGCAGGAAGGGGGAGTTCAGATTCAAAGAACAGATTGACATCATATTCAGGACGAGTTAGATATGATGAACCTACAAGAAGCCTCGGATGCCTAGCCACAATCTCAGCAATATCCTCAAGCAATTTCCGAGGGTAAACAGATCCTGTTGGGTTGGATGGAGAACAAAGAATCAGAAGTCTTGACTTTTCAGTCAGTTTAGATTCAAGAAGCTTTGGATCTAATAGAAAATCTTCAGATATGCTGGTCGGTAGAATCACAGGCATTGCATCTGCCATCCTTGCCATTTCAGGGTAACTTACCCAATAGGGAGCTGGAATAAGAACCTGTGCCATGTATGTGGGTTAATAAGCTAACAAACTTCAGAACGAATATTTCTTATATCTCAGAGCTAACAAATAATCATCATTACATTAACTGTCATTATGGCAATACTAATTGAGTGGTTTCTATCGTAAAATCCCACTGCTTAACATCCATATTTGAGGGGGGAAACTAGAGAGTATCCAACCTTATCTTCGGCATTTGATATTCTTTAAGATGGAGAGAAGACAAATGGAAGACGCTTTACCAAAATGAAAGTTCTCTTTTCAAACTGATTTAAATAATGGTACTAACGCTATATTTCCCCTCACAATTAAACCAGTTACAATATTTTTCTAAGAAGAGCTTAAGCAATAGAGAAAGGTGAAATATGTGCACTTCCTTTTATGAAAAACAAAATAAGAGTTAAAATTTTGTATCCAAACAATGAAAGCAGTAATCAAAAGAAAAAGAGGAGATGGATGTGTGGAAATGATAATTATGTGGAAAGTTAATGGTCCTTGGATGTGTATAGTTACCTCATCCCCTGGGGAACAAACTGCAAGCACTGCCTGAACAATACTTTGTTTTGCCCCATTGCTTACCACAATCTGATCAGGAGTGTATGATAGCCCATTCTCCTCTACATCAAGAAATTAGATCAGAAAAGAAAATAGAAACAAAACTTTCTGTATGAACATCAACTAGAGAAATTAGTACCTTTTAATTTATGACAAATAGCCAACCGAAGTTCCATTGTACCTGCATTTGGTGTATACCTGGTATGACCTTCACGAATTGCATTTATGCCAGCCTGAATAAGTGAGACTAATTTAGTAAATAGAGAAAAGTGTAAAACATTGATTTCCTCAGAATAGGTGTAGATCAGGTTCCATGATCACGAAATGTTACCTCTGCTATAGGAGCTGGAGTATCAAAATCAGGTTCACCAGCTGCTAATCTAATAACAGGTACACCAGCTTGCACAAGGGCAGTTGCCTGATCAGTAATAGCAACCGTTTTTGAAGGCTTTACTGAATTTACCCTGGGGCTGAGCGAGATATCAACCTCAACTCTGTCCATGTTCTGTACTATGACAACTGAACCTGTTCCACGCGAGAATAGCTGTCTCTTTGACCCTGAAGATCTGCCACATACATATATAAACAAATATTCTGATTCAGTAAAAACATCTAGGTGGTGTATTACTTGTTTTATGATTATCATGGTTCAATGACACATTCCTAATGCCATGTTATTAGAGAACTGCAAATATAAGAAAGTTTATGTTTTTATGTCTTTGTCAGAGATAGGATAAAACAGTGAAGATATCTCTTCAAGCTCTTGTTACCTTCTTTCTAAAAAACGATATCTCCTCAATCTCTCTTTCTTTCCTTTTCCCCTTTCTTTTCTCGACTGTAATAATAAAGTTCAAATAATAAAAGTGGCAAATAGCATTTACATGTTCATTCAAACATTTCAATATGTTAGACCTGTTGTTACGAGACTCTATAACCACAGAGTGAAGGGTGAAAACAAGGCTTATTATGTAGCTGGTATCATTCAACCAAGTACAAGTATCCAGTGTTGCTAGTTCGAAAAAAAGATGGTAGTTGGCGATTTTGTGTGGATTATCGATACCTTAATAAGATTATTGTTCCCGATAAATTTCCAATCCCAGCAATCAACAAATTACTGGAAGCGCTTGGGGTGCCACTATATTTTCGAAATTGGATCTAAGATCGAGGTAGGGTTTGCAAGGAGAATGTAGCAAAGATGGCTTTTCGTACACATGAAGGCCATTATGAGTTTTTGGCCATGCCATTTGGGTTGTCAACGCTCCATCTACTTTTGAAGCCTTGATGAATAAGATATTTCGGCCATACTTACCTAAGCTTAAATTGGTCTTTTTTTATGACATTACTTTATAGTGCAGATTTTCCTACTCACTTGGGTCATTTGCGGGAGGTGCTACAAATTTTAAAACTTCATAACTTGGTTTCCAATCGAAAAAAACATCATTTTGAACAATAGCAGCTAGAGTATTTGGGACATATTATTTTCACAAGTGGAGTCTCAGCGGATCCTGCCATAATAACAAGCATGGTTAATTGGCCAAGTCCCAAAGATGTTTAAGGGTTTGCGGGGTTTTTGGGACTCACTGGTTACTATAGGAAGTTTGTTCGTAACTATGGGAAAACAGTTGACCGCTCACACAATTGCTTGAAAGATGCTTTTCGTTGGAATAAAAAAACTCAGTTAGCTTTTGATTCTCTTAAGGAGGCTATGGTGACTTTGTCAGTTTTGGCACAACCAGATTTTAACAAGGTGTTCGTGGTTGAGGCAGATGCTTCGGGATTAGGGATTGGAGCTGTCCTAATGCAAGGAGGACATCCCATCACTTTTCTTAGTCAAGGACTTCCCATTCGAGCTCAAACTACATCATATGAGAGGGAGTTGATGGCCATTGTTTTTGCTGTACAAAAGTGCCGTGATTACCTGATGGGTCAACAATTCATTATACAAAATTATCAACGAAATCTACAATATCTCAGGGCCAACATGCTGTGGCAGAGGAGCAACAAAAATGGGAAACCAAGTTGATGGGATCTACTTTTGAAATTCAATATGGCCCAGGTTGTGAAAATAAAGCAGTTGATGCCTTGTCCCGCTAATTTCATTTCATTGCTTTTTTTGTTCTATGCAGTAGTACCTTAGATGATCTTTCCACAGAAATTCGACAGGATGATCAATTTCGTCAATTGACACAAGATTTGCTTCAAGATCCGGCTTCAAGGCCGAACTATGTCTATCCAGTTCCTTGAAGCTGTTGAATCGTGGGAGACAGCAACTGAGATGAAGGAGAATAGTAAAGGTGGGGAAGAACCACCTTCTGAAGAAGTCTCGCACATACAGCAGTGCAAGACGACGCAAACCATTGAAAATAAATCGCATAACTTGAATCATTCAGAGAAGGACGGAAGAGACCTACAAATACAACAGATTGTCGAGGCAGATCCAGTGGCAATTCAGAACTCAGCAGATCTTGAAACAGTTGAAACAGAGGCATCAAACTGGGTTAATTCCCACATCCTGGAACTGAGCAATACTTACGGAATAGCGTTTGAGGGTTTTGAAAGTGAAACTTTGGCTCTCCTCAAGAGAATTGATGAGAGAAAAGTGGCACTTGACAACAAGGAGATAAGGAAAGCAAATGTGACACCCAAGAGCAGAGGCAAAGGTAAAAATGAGTTGAAAAACTTACAGTCAAGCCTAAACAAGGAGGTAGAAGCGGTAAGAAGCAGGGGGAAGGCTCTCAGCTTAACATTTAGATGAAGATCAAAATTTGTCATGGAATGTAAGAGGTCTTAACAACTTGACTAATAAAGCTCTGGTTAAGACATGTCTACATAAATGGAAAGCAGATGTGATCTGCCTTCAGGAAACAAAAATTAATAAGAGAGTAGAGGAAATAGCATATCAACTGTGGTCGTCAAGATGGATGGAATGTGGATATATAGAATCGGAAGGGAGCAAAGGGGGTATACTAATTATGTGAGACCGCAGGGTGTGGAAGGGTTCAGAGGTAAAGGAAGGCAAATTCTCGATCACTTATAGATTCGAGTCAGTTCTTAATTCTTTTTGCTGGTTCTTTACTGGTGTTTGTGCACCCCACACTAGAAGTGAAAAGCTAGAATGTTGGGAAGAAGTAGCAGCTATGAAGGCAATGTGTGGCGATCATTGGGTCACGGTCACGGGTGGTAGAAAGAAGTGGATGCAACAGACTCACTAACATAATGCTTGAATTCTCAAGTTGGATAGAAGAGCTGGAACTTCATGATCCAGTTCTGAGGGGTGGGAGTTACACTTGGTTTAGGGGAATTAATCACCAAAGTGCTGCTAGGTTGGACAGATTTTTGTATTCTATGGAATGGAAGGAAAATTTCAAAAGCATCATACAAAGAACTCTACCAAGGGTAGCTTCTGATCACTGTCCTATATTTCTTGAATGTGGAGACTGGGAACAGAGACAACCCTATTTCAAATTCGAAAATTGGTAGCTCAAGGTGGAGGGATTTAAGGATTTGGTACAGGACTGGTGGAGTAGCTTTGCTGTTGAAGGGTGCCCTGATTACAGATTAGGGGCCAAGCTCAAAATGCCAAAAGATAAAGTTAAAAGAATAGAGTAAGAAGACTTTTTCCGACCTAGCCAACAGGAAAAACAATCTCCTGGAGGAACTTTCTGAGCTTGACAAAATTCAAGAGGATAGGCTTCTCTCTGAGGATGAAGCGACAATAAGGGCTACAATACTGGTGGAGCTGGAAGTTCTGGCTAAACAGGAAGAAGCTAGCTGGAGGCAGAAGTCTAGAACCCTTTGGCTGAAGCAAGGAGATAAGAACACTAGATTTTTCCAAAGAGTGGCTACAGACCACAGGAGATATAATACTATTGACAAAATCATGGTAAGAGGTGAGGAGGTGCAAAAACCCAAAGAAATCAAAGAGGCAATGATAGAGTTCTATTCCAATTTGTACTCGGAATCTGAACTATGGAGACCTTCCTTTGACCTGGAAGGATGTCCTATAATCTCAGTGGAAGAAAATGAGTGGCTCCAAAGACCATTTACAGAGGCAGAGGTGATACAGATCATCAAGCAGTGTGATGGAGATAAGGCTCCAGGGCCAGATGGATTTACTATGGACTTCTTCAAGACATAATGGGATATCCTAAAAGAAGACCTGATGCAGACCATTCAGAATTTCCACCAAAGGAGTATTTTTGAAAAGTCCTTCAATGCCACTTTCATAGCATTAATTCCAAAGAAGCCTGGAGCAGTGGAGTTGAAAGACTTCAGACCAATCAGTTTGATAGGAGGGGTATACAAAATCATATCTAAGTTGATAACTGAGAGGTTGAAAACAGTTATAGGGAGATTGGTGGATGAGCACCAAATGGCATTTTTGAAAGGAAGACAAATAATGGATGCAGCTTTGTTGGCCAATGAGTTGGTAGATTCTAAAGTGAAACAAAAGAAAAAGGGTATCTTTTGTAAGCTAGATATTGAGAAGGCCTATGACCATGTTAATTGGAATTTCCTCCTAAAAATTCTAAAGGACATGGGATTTGGCAACAGGTGGATTAGCTGGATAAAATTTTGCATTTCAAGTGTGAAATTCTCTCATTATCAATGGAAATACTGAGGGTTTCTTCCAGCACATAGAGGTCCAGCACAAGGAGACCCTATGTCCCCGTTCCTTTTCCTAATGGCAATGAAAGGACTGAATCATATGATTAAGATAGCAAAAACTAATGGCTGGATAAAAGGTTTCAGTGCTCAACCAGGCAGGGGAAATGAGCCGGAAATCACTCATCTGTTTTATGCAGATGATGCCCTCATATTCTACGAAGCAGAGGTGGTGCAGATTAGACATTTAAGGGCAATTCTAACAATTTTTTAAGTCATTTCAGGTCTTCATGTCAACTGGCTGAAAAGTATGCTATTCCCTATCAATCAAGTTGATAATTTGCAATGCTTAGCACAAAACTTGGGCTGCCAGATTGGATCACTACCATAAAAATACTTGGGCATGCCATTAGGTGCTAAGAATATAGAGTTGGAGGTATGGAGTGAGGTGCTAGAAAGATGTGAGAAAAAACTATCAAGGTGGAGGAGCCAGTATTTATCCCTGGGTGGGAGACTGACACTTACTAAAGCAGGGCTTGATGGTCTGCCTACATACATGATGAGTCTATTTCCTATTCCTAAAAGCATAGAAAAAAGAATAAATAGATTGAGAAGATCCTTCCTATGGCACAAGGGAATAAGGAGAAGAAAGGCTACAATTTGGTGAAATGGGATATTCTTACCCTTATCAGAGAACAAGGGGGTCTTGGACTGAAGAATCTCAGCAAACAGAACAATTGTCTCCTACAAAAGTGGTTATGAAGATTTTACACAGATGATTGGGTCTTATGGAGAAGGTACATAGCAGGAAAGTATGGCTTACTTAGCCACTAGATAACTGAAGAAGTCACAAGCACATTGGTTGTAGTGTCTGGAAAACAATCAGGAGACTTTGGCCTTACTTTATTAACAATATCTACATTGATGTTGGTAATGGTCTGAAAACTGCTTTCTGGAATCAAATTTGGGTAGGGGAGAACAGCTTGACAAACTTATTCCCCCAATTATACCTGTGAGATAATGATACTATCTCACAGGTATGGAGCCAACAAGGCTGGAACTTACTTTTCAGGAGAGCACTGATGACTGGGAAATTGAACAAGTAGCAGGTTTCCTGGGAACTTTAAACACTTCTCCTGGTATTTCCATGAGTCTCTGGAAACTACACAGCAAAGGCCAGTGCACAGTCAAGTCATGCTACTGGAACATCAATTCCAACCAGATAGCAACAGACATAGGGCCTTGGAAGGCAATCTAGAAAGCCAGAAGTCCACCAAAAGTGACTTGTTTCACATGGCTAGTGTGCAGGAAAGCCTGCATCACCCATGAGACACTGCAGAAAAGAGGATGGCAAATATGTTCTAGATGTTTTATGTGTGAGCAGGAAGCAGAAGTAAATAGTCATTTGTTTATGCATTGCAATACTGACACAAGCCTTTTTTTTTTTTTTTTTTTTACGGGAACAGACCCTACACGAGGCTCCCACCTCTCGTGCACAGCCAGGGGTTGAGCCGCACACCCCCAAGCCTTATTATACATAAAACAGAAAAATACACGGAGGGGGACATAAACCTAACCTCCAATCCTATGGTGGTTCATAAGTCGGTCATCCTACTAAGGGGGACACAAGCCTATGGAACAGTTTCTTGTGCACTTTATGAGTTAGCTGGGTGATGCCCAAGACAACCTTGGAGTTGATGAATCAATGGTCAGGAATTGGCAAAAGAGGAAAAGAAGAAGATTGGTGGAAGACAATACCAGCTTGTATATGGTGGACCTTATGGAGAGAAAGGAATGATAGGTGCTTTGAAGATCAGAGAGTCAATATACAGAAGATTAAGATGAAGTGCATAAGCATGCTATTTTTTTGGTGTAAACAAGAGTTGGTAGGGGAGACAGTAGATTTAGTAGATTTCATCAGAAACTTGTAAAAGTACCCAAATAGGGGTGTGCCCACCACTCTGTGGGTTGTAAGTTTCCAATTCATCATTCATTGAATGATGAATTTTTCGTGTGAATACAAAATTACCCTTATCTCAAAAAAAAATGGTTGCCTATTTTTCAAAAGTCAGCTATTGATTCACCGTTCATCATTACACATTCCCATGCTCCTTGGGGAATTTCACTCCACACCTATAGGTGTACACTCAGGCTTTTTCCAAGCATACAAGCGCATTTCACAAGAGTTGTATTGGAGTGGAATCAAAAGGGATGTTAAAAACTTTGTGGCTAGTTGTGATGATTGCAAGTAGAACAAGTGTGAAGCCCTTAGTCCCACTGGCTTGCTGCAGCCATTACCTCTTCCTACTCTAGTTGGAATGATATTGCTATGGATTTCATCAGCGGGTTACCAAAAGCAATGGACATGATACTATACTTGTTGTGGCGGATCGTTTCACTAAATATAGTCATTTTCTCCTCTTATCTAATTCATACACAGCAAAGAGAGTTGTTGAGCTATTTGTTCATGAGGTTGCATGTTACATTGTTTCCCCAAATCAATTGTGTCTGATCGAGATCGGGTTTTGTCAGCCAATTTTGGCAAAAATTATTCAAGTTGTCTGGTAATAGCCTCAAATTGAGCTCAAGTTATCACCCTCAAACAAATGGTCAAACTGAGGTTGTCAACTGCTCTTAGGAGACTTATTTACGTTGTTTTGCAAGGGCACATCCAAAACTATGGCCAAGATGGATTCCTTGGGCTGAATTTTGGTCCAGTACCACTTACCATGGTTCCACCAAGATGACCCTTTTTAGATCTTTATATGGGAGAGATCCTCCTCTTTGTTGCAGTTCACTGATGTAATTTCTGTTGTTGAAGAGGTCAACCAGCAGCTTATGGCTCGCAACACTATTTTAGATGAACTCAAAGCTGATCTGACTCATGCTCAAGCTATGCTGATGCCAAGCGTCGTGAAGTTGTGTTTCAGCTTGGTGCTTTGGTTTACCTTCACGTGCAACCTTTCAAACTTTGCTCACTTTGCTAAAAAGGTTAATCAGAAGTTAAGTCCTCGTTACTATGGGTCATATACTATCTTCAATAAAATTGGTGAAGTTGCTCATTGCCTTGATTTACCCCCTCATTCACGGTTGCATCCCACATTTCATGTTTCTAGGCTAAAGCGTGCAGTAAAGGATTCTACTCTACTTCATGAGCTTCCTCCTTTCTTATCTGAAGAACTTGAAATGCAAGTGCAACCTGAAGGTATAGTAGACTGCCTTACACTCTTGAATAGATCCAAGAGATGTTTATTAAGTGGAAGGACTTGGGAATCCTATGAAGTCATTGATGCACAGTTTCCTCATTTTCACCTTGAGGACAAGGTGAAACTCAATGGGGCGGGTATTGTTAGACCTGTTGTTACTAGAGCCTATAAGCACAGGAACAAAGGCAGATCCGGGATTTGAAGTCTCTGGGTGCCGCAATGGGTCCACCGTCCGCTGTCGACGGAGAAAGCAACAATAGCGGCACGAGGCTGAGGCGACTGGCGAGTGAAGTTGATATTTGGAGAATCCGGCTCCTCTCCATGTCTTATTCATATATCAATGATGCAAATTTTTAAGTAATCAAGTGTCTTAATCATGATTAAAGGATATATACTATCATTTAAATCTATCTAGTTTTAGCCATAAAATAAGTCATATCACAATTTTTTAGCACCATTATTTAAATTGTTTTAGTTATCTATAATTTTTCCATTCACAAAAAATATTTCTTCACAGACAAATTTCTTCCAATTCAAAATCAGCATTTAAATAAGATATTATACGAAGAAAAAATATTGTATTTAGATATTAAATAAAAAGTATTAAAAATTACTTTGCCATAAAATACAAAGAAAAATAATATAATTTTGTATTAGGCAATTTTTTCAAAAAGAGACAAATTTTTAAAAAAAAAAACGTCTATAGATCTTGATCGTGACTCAAATTGTAAAACTATTGTTCTTCATTATATATGAAGAATTTAATGCTATTTAACTGAAGTAGTTTCATTTGTTCTCAAAATTTTGAAAAATGGATATTTTCTTACCAAAGTTGAAAAAATTAAATCCCAAAATCTCTTCTTTTAGTCATGGTTAATTAGTAAACTTCTTTGATTAAGAAAACTAATTAATATAGACCTTTAATATTTAAGTAACATATGTGTCACACATTTAAATAGAAATTTACAAAAAATGGATAGAAGAGAAATGGAGAAGAGCCAAATCCATATTTGGAAAAAAAAGGAGAGAACAAAACTTTTATAAATTTTTATCTTTAAGCAAATATTAACTAATAAGAAATAAAAGAAAAGCAAAGACTAATAAATTAATTTAGTCAAAAATAATTATTTATTATTACTTAATAAAAGTCAGTTACAATTAGAAACAAACAAAAAACAAGAAAAGATTTGTGCCGAGTGATGTTGCTGTCAAATCTTTTTTTAAAAACCGCCAATAGGATTCGATCCCACGACCTCGCATAGAATATATATGACCCTTTGCCACTTGCACTAGAGACTATGAGCCCATTTGGATTGGCTTTAAGTTGGTCAAAACCAACTTAAAGCCCCTTTTTAGCTTTTGGACGTGTTTGCCTAATGCTGACTTTAAGCCATAAAGTTCTTAAAGTCAGTCAGAAATGAAAAGTTAGGATTTCTAACTTTTTTTTCCAAAGTGCTTAAAGTCATTTTCTTTGACCATGGAAATTACTTTTATATCCTTTATATTTTAACTAAATTCTCAAACTACCTTTTTTTATTCTTTTAACCCTAAAATTCACATCATAACCACTTTTATCCAAACACTCAACTGCTTATTTATAAAAATAACTTTCAGCACTTCAAAGTTCTAAAAGCACTTTATACATAAAAGTTACTTTTTTTAAGCCTATCCAAACGGGCTCTATGTTGGTTCCCTAGGTGGCAAGTTTATTATTTATATATGTCGAATATATATATACCTATATATACATAGAGATTCCGTCGAAGTCCATGGGTGGCGTGGCACCCCCACGGACCTTAATAGGTCCGCCCCTGGCGCAGGAAGACGGGTGAAAATAAGGCTTAAATGTAACTGTTTTATTTATTAATTATTATGTGTACGTATTTCTAGTGGTTACCTAGCAGTTAACTAGCAATTTAGGCAATTATAATAAAGGAAGACAGTCAGTTTTTTCTGTAGGATTTTCTCTGGCAGATTTGGAGGCTAACGTTCCTCGAAATACCTTGATTTTGTTAGAAGTATTCTCTATTTGCTATTGTAAAACTCATTCTATTGTTGGTGGCAGTAAATAATAGTTGAAGTGTTATTCCTATTTCTAGGTTCCTAACACAATATCACAACTTTTTGGCACCATTTTGAGAGGGGAGACACTATCTTTGCAATACGTAATGGGAAACATTTTATAACCAGAAACAAGGGTAGCTGAAGATAAAATGTAAAAAGATTAAACTATCACCCATCATTTAACAATGGTTATACCTAAAGGGCAGCCCGATGCCCTAAAGCTCCCGCTATGCGCAGGATCCGGGAAAGGGCCTGACCACAAGGGTCTATTGTACGTAGTCTTATCTTGCATTAGAAAACTAATAACAATGGTTATACCTACACGACTATTTATCAAAAATGATTATACTTGAGATTCTTTACCAAAAAAGGATTATACTTGGAATTCTTTATCAGAAAATGGTTATTTATCAGAAAATGATTATACTTGAGATTCTTTATCAAAAAATGACTATGCTGAAGAATTTTTATCAAGAAATGATTATACTTATGATTCTAGAGCAGTGGCTCATCTTCTTTCTTAGCCACTAACTAACAATTAGAAAACTAGTAACAATGATTACATTAGTTAGTTTTGTGGCCCAAGGTTTACATAGAGTGTCAATTACTATGATAAGCCTATAAGAATTGCTAGTTTAGATGATTTCCATTATTCGAAATGAATGCAGTGTTCTAAGCTAATTACTCCATTCAGAGTCGTACTGTTTAATTTCTCAATGCAGATTTAGCTATTAGCCAAAGATAAACATATCCAAGAAAGAGAAAAGAAAAATTACTAGACACCATGTTTATAGCAAATTCACAAACTACAAGCAGCAGTGTTTAGGTCCATCTGAAGGAGTGTGTTAAAAATTAACACCACACCCAGTGTAGTCTCATATAGTGGGGTCAGGTAAAAGTTAACAATAAGATAAATTTGGTCAATACTCTTAGTTACCTCATTTAGATAAAATTCCATCCTTGCAATTCACATAGTAACTGTGACAAATTTGGGTACATTTTCAAATGTCGGCAGAGGGAACACAGAGTGAATAATGTTGTAGAAATCTCATGAAAAATGTACTCTAGGTTGGACAAGCTTATTGAACAAAAGTCAACTAATTAAATAAATTGACATTAACAACATTGAGAATATTAGATTAAGTTATTTATTTTCTCCTTTAACTTGAGTAAACTTTATCACCTTAAGTTACTACAACTTGAACTGACAAACTTAAAAAATCTAAAGATGTAGATAAAACCCAGCCTGATAAATAAAATAGAAATTAAAGGTTATAACAAAAGATTTGTCTTTGAAGAAGGGGGGAGGATATTGCTAGTTTGACAACATATATAATAATTCAAACTAATACAAAGAGGTTAACAAAGATACTAACAGACTAAATTCTCGCACAAAGGAGATCAAAAGCTAAAAACATTCATTAAATTGGGAAATATTCCCAAACCTCTCATTCCACCCTCCCAAAAAAGAAGGAATTTCTACTGCATAAAAAACGAAACTTTCACCATCCCAAGCATTCTCAAGTCCAAAAATATAACAATAAGATTCCTAGAAAATGTGTTAACAATTCAAAAAAAATGAGGTAATTGCAATTAACAACCAAAAAACAACCGGGGGAGAGAGAAAATTACTTGAGAGGGAGACCGCGGAGGTTAGAAGAGAAAGAGATTGATCTGGGGTTCAGTGAATCCGAATGAAGTCCAGCAATGGTGGGTCTTGAAGCAATTCTTGATGAACCCCATAGAGAAGAAGAAGATGCAGTCATTTGGTGGGATCTATATCCAATTTCAAAGTTGGGTTTTCAATTGAGGATTCCATTTGGGTGTTGGAAAAGAAAATTACATAGAGAAATGAGGGTTGGTAAGGTTAGAAGAAGAAGCCTAATAGTTGTTGAAGGCTGTTTTGCTCTTCTTGGTTGGTAAAGCTGTTTCTTTTTTCTTTTCTTATTTGCTTTGTTTTTTGTTAGAGTAAATCTATCATGATCTTCTTCTTTTTTTAAAGAATAAATATGAACTTATAAGTATAAATAAATAATCAGTAGTACTCCTTATTTTGAATTATATATACCTTACGGAGTTTTAGTTTCTCTAAATAAAATTAAATATTTCAATATACATTTATAATCGTACCAGATAATTAGGATAAGTTTTTTTATTTTATAAAAAAATATCAAAAAAAACTTAAGTATAAAAAAAAATTGTTTTGTTATTTCAGCCTTGGGATAAATTTTGTTAGAAAGAGTACAATATCAAACTCAAAACCTATTGTCCTTACTACAACAATTCAAGTACTCAAACACTACCTCCTCCGTTCCAAAAACAGTTGTCTCGTTTTCTTCTTGAGAGTCAATTTGACTAATTTTTAAAGCTAAATTAGATTAAATTAACTCGATATTTAAAAATTATAAAATTTGAATATTCAAAAACTATACCCAAAGTATTATAAATTGCAATTTTTATCATATCAATATGATGAAAAGACATATCTTAAAATGTTGGTCAAAATTCATATCATTTGCTCTCAAAAAGAAATTTGTGACAATTACCACCACAACTTGCGCTAGCTATACGTCCAAGGCCAGGTGTGTGAGAGTACCTGTCACAGAATCTTAAAAGACACGGAAAGTCGCTGAATTGGCATCGTTGAGTACCTTTGATTGGAAGAGAACGTTGTCGATGAAAGGTAATTTTGAGTACTTTACGATTTTGCTTTGTGAATCAAGCTCATTTTGTTTGATTTTTAATGTTTGTGTCTCAATTATGCTAACAGTGGAAATATCTTGGAAGTGAATTTTGAGTCATTTACTACTGTAACCCCTCCAAAGATACTTCTTTATGCTTTTTATATAAGAAAACACATTGTATTGTAATGGTCCATTTAACTAATTAATTATGCAGAGTTTTGGATGTCTTTCGATCTGTACTCTGATTACTTACACAGAGGTATGGCAATTTTTTTTTCTAATTTGAAGCAAATTGAGCTGTTATAAGAGAGTATTCAAAACAAAAGGAAAAATCCATGTATTTAAAACTGTCCATTGTTCCTACGTATTTCCATCCGAAGCTTGTCCAGTCCCCTTAAAGTTCACCTTCTAAGGTTACCAACTATAGAAATCACGATAATTTCTTTTGTTACCTTGTGTAGGAAAAAAAAATGACTCAGCTTATAAATTTAATCGAGAGAAACTCAGGCCTGCATCTATTATTAGCACCCACACGTTAGTCTTAATGTGTTAAATCCAAAGGGTTTGACCTTCTATTCCCATCCTTTGCTTCCTCTTGCTCATACTTGGTACCTTTTATTGATATAATTTCTCCCATTGCTTCAGTCTAAATGCTTTCATTAAGTCTAGGCAGCTTTCCTGATCCACCAATACCAAACTTGGTGTCTTATGGGCTGCAAAGCGAATGCGTGTCCAAAAATTTAATTTTTTTTATAGGAAGTAAGATGCACACAGGCTCGACGTGTCTCCGACACCAGTACTTGACAATGAAGTTTGTGTCCGTACATTATACTTTGTTGGTATTTATTTGGTTGTTATTCTTGGCATGTATTGTTCCTCTTCCCTTATATAGGCTGGTTAATGCTATTCTTCTTATTACCCACAACCTTGAAACCTAGACAAATCCTAGAAACTGTATACACAAACATAAATCTCAACCAGCTAACAGTGTCAAGAAGCTTTCTCGAATATATGGCATGAATTTGCAGCGAACTTACTGAAGCCTATATACATTTAATGTTGACTTACCTTTTCTTATTTTATTTTCAGAGTTTTTGTAAATTCACTCTTCTAATATAGTAGAAATAAGCTAAATTCTGCAACGACATAAAAGTTGGGCCCGTGCTTGCACGGGCTAATATCATCTAGTCCTACTATTTAGAAGAGCAACTTAAGAGGCAGGATCGACATGTTTATTTTTAGTCCTACCATAAATCCAGTTCAGCAGGTTACAACTGTCAGATTTTGATGCACATGAGATTGAGGTTGCACCGAACCTTGAGGGCAAGGTTCTTTCGCAGGAGGGAAGTATTGTTGTGAACCCAGATGGTGACATGGATGACAGCAAGGCAACCACGGTGGATAAGGAAATTATTCAGCTGAGACGGGGCACATTTGTACAAGTGTGTAATTACCACTTAGAAGACTTGCTGAGTTCGTGCGGAAGCAGGGTAGCAAAACGTGATGGGCAAGTATGGATGGAGGCAGCATTTGAAAGATAGTGAAGTTTGTTATAAGTGGCTATCAAGAGTCATAACAAAAAAAAAAGGCTATTCTTGTGTATTGGGATTCTGCTATCTCATCAATTTTTTCTGCTTTATTTCTCTCATCAACTCCTCTCTATTTAATTCAAACTAATGAACACAAAATTAAAACTTTCAAACTAACCCCAGTGTTATATCAACATGTGCAAAGTATACAATCTTCTAACTGTGACTTCCTACCCTGAACCTCCCCTTCATCCTCCCAAAAGAAGGAACCTCTACTGCATAAAAATCAAAACTTTCACCATCACAAGCATTCTCAAGTTCAAAAAACATAAAAAATTATGTTGCATCCAACTAAACAAAAACTAATTCACCAACTTCAATATTCTGTTAACAATTCAAAATTCTTTGATCTAATTGCAATTAACAACGAAAAAAAACAACAAGGGAAGAGAGAAGATTACTTGAGAGAGAGACCACGGAGGTTAGATGAGAAAGAGATTGATGTGGGGTTGAGTGAATCAGAATAAAGTCCAGGAATGGTGGGTCTTGAACCAATTCTTGATGAACCCAGTAGAGAAGAAGAAGAAGCAGTCATTTGGTGGGATTTATATCAAATTTCAGAGTTGGGTTTTCAATTGAAGACCTCATTTGGGCGATGGAATAAACTATATAGAGAAATGGGAGAGGGTTGGTAAGGTTAGAAGAAGCCTAATTGTTGTTGGAAGGCTGCTTTGCTCTTCTTGGTTGGTGAAGTTGTTTATCTTTTCTTTTCTTAGTTACTTTGTTTTTTGTTAAGAGTATCTGTCATGATCTTTTTTTCTTTTTCTTTTTTTGTTTAAGAATAAATATGAAATATGAAATATGATTTCATTATAATTTTATAATGTATCGGATAATTTTTTATTTTATAAAAAATATCAAAAAAATAAGATATTAAAAAAAAATGGTTCTTGAGCTTTGGGATAAATTTTATTAGAATACAATATCTAATTCAAAACCTATTGTCCTTGCTTTAACAATTCAATTACTTAAAAACTATTTGGTTCGTTTCAAAATACTTGTGGCATTTATTTTTCAAGAATTAATTTGATTAATTTTTAAACTTAGATTAGATTAGATTGATTTTATATTTTAAAATTGTATATTTTAAATATTTAAAAATTATACGAAAAGTATTAGAAATTATAATTTTTCTCATATCAATATGATGAAAAAAAACATAACTTAAAATATTGATCAAAATATATATCCTTGGACTATCAAAAATAAAATTGTGACAAGTATTTTGAAACAAATGAAAATAGTTTGTTCTTCGTGATTATCTTAAACTATAAGTTATAACATAGCAACAGAAGACACAATCCATCCGTGTTGGTTATAGGCTATTAAATTGAGGTGAGATTTTCACAATATTTGTTTTGTATATTCAAGTATAGATTAATATTAATTTTTTAATATAATAAAATACTTTCTTGATAGGATAATGATCTTGTACAAGCAAAACAGATTATGTTACAAAGGATACTAAAATACACAAATTTAGAAGCTCCTTGGATGGGTTAGTAGGTTTCAACTTATTTTTGTCTTTTTGATTTTAAATTAAATGCTTGGATTTTATTCCTTTTTTATTCAAATATTATAAAAATGCTTAAAAAATATTTTAGCTTAAACACTTAATATAAGTCAATCCAGATAGACTCTTAATTGTTCAACTAAATCAATTATAAAATTCAATTTAAATCAAATACATTTTTTCATATACCTCTTCATAATAAGAGTGGTGCATCATGTGATTAATTATGCTAAACGTATTGTTTCTATTAATTGGTATTGTACAATATTATAAAGGAAATAATATTTTTTATGCTAAACGTATTGTTTCTATTAATTGGTATTATACAATATTATAAAGGAAATAATATTTTTCAAAAAGCGAAATGTCCTTTTATTTTTATGAAGATAATATTAATATATATTTTTATCATTAACTTTTAAAATTATCACATTTAAATAGTTATATACATATATTATATGATTTACACCAATTTAAAATTAAAAAAAAAAGTATCAAAAATTATGATTCCGCTATAACATTTTTGTAATGTCATCAATATATGACCGTGAGAGCAATCAATATGTGCTTTTGAGCATCCAAATACCACAATGATATCAAGCACAACTGAGTGCTCGTATAATCTACTCTTATATAATAGGTAAAGCAAAAAAATGTTATATGTCAGCATCACAAAAAAATTGCAAACATAAAAAATAAAATTAAAAACTGAAAAACACTAATTGTAATAGATCACAATGATGATTATCTATTTAATATAATTTTTAAAAACATTTCAACACATTTATTTAAATCATTTTATAAGGATAAAACTAACTTTCCTATTTTATTTAAACAAGAAATAAGTATTTTGGAATTTGCCGTGATTCTGTGAATTTGGTTGTGTATTTTTTTTTCTTTCTTTTTTGGATCAATGAGTAATATACAAAAAATCATAAATTTTAAATTAATTAAAATAAATAAATATCTTACACACCCACGTCCTCATCCCACTAAGTGCACGCAGAAACACACTCACGTAATTATAATAAGTAGTTTGTTATTTACTTTTTTAAAATTATTTCTTAATATTGACTATTTCGTTCATCAATTCGTCTCCGATGATAAGTTTTGAGGTTGGAATGCACAAAAGTGATCTATGAGACATCCTCTAATGGAAGTATATATGTTAGCGAACTTGTCATGTCAAAATTAAAATCTTTCTTTTATCAATTCTAAAATGAATATATCTTTTAATAGTTTCAAATGTTATGTTCTTTTAATCAAACGTACAAGATTTACATTGCACAATTTCAAGTTGATACTAACCAACATGTTTACTACTAAAAGTTAAAATTTTATTTAAAGAAACTTATTATTTAAAAATATCTCAATATTTTAATTCATTTATTAAGTTTAAAAGGTGTATTTAAAGAATATGTAATTAGTATTACAGAATACTTAGGAAAAGTGGGATTAAATTATACAATTTTAAAATAACTATAGAATTTGTAGTTGCCATTAATTGAAATATAATTTAAAACCTATTATTATTACTTGTGTTTTTTATCAACATGAGAATTTATAAATATTATAATATATACTTATATTTTTTAATATAAAAGGAAAAAAAATATTTTTATTCGAATTTTAGATGAAAAAATATTTTAAAATTAAAATCAAAATTTATATGAAAGTGGTTAGTTTAAAAAATGCGGAAAGAAAAAAAAAAGTTTTGAATTTTGAATTTAGTGTAGTAAATAAAAATTAAAACTTACCGTTGGATAATTTTTTCATTCCCCATTTCTCTCCTTTCCAATAACTATTGCTTTTTTTTTTTCATAGCAACTACAATGTGTTTTTTTTCTAGCAATTACAAGATGTTTTGTCTCTTGACTTTTTATTCTTCTATTTAAATAGTTCTTTTAAAATTAGTTCAAAATGTTTGTAAAGATTAATTCTATAACAAGTTCAATATATCAATGTTAATTTACTATTTTTCAATAGTAAACATACACATAATTTTAACTTAAAGCAATTAATTACTAAGCCTCCACCTAGTAAGGTGAGTTGTAATTTAGTAAAATAATTATTTTTCATATTAATTTACTATAAAATGTTACCAGCATTTTTGAAAAGGCTGAAAATTCTTCAATTTTCAAATGAAGAATGGGTGTTTGTGTAGAAGCAAAGGACGATTCTACCCATATTTATCACTTTGTATAGTGACTTTTTGAGACAATTTTCTTCATTTCAGTTTGTATGATTATATATCTATTACACTATTTATTATGTAGGTATTATTATGATTTATGATTTATGATTTATGTGCGTGTGTGCATTGTTAGTGTGTGAAAAAAATTAGGGAATAGAAATAAGGTGGGATAGTTATTGCAAGTGAGGTTCGATTGGGGTAGTTAATGTCCATATTAGAAAATTTTCATATTATTTTCATTTTGTCTATTTTGTCTTCTAATTTTGAAGTTTTATTTTTTAAAAAAAAATCAATGCAATGATAATAATATTTATAATATTCCATGTTATTTTTAAAATGCTTTTACTTCAAATTCTAATCCTTAAATATTTAGGATGTTGATAAAGACAAAAATCGAAAAGATATTTACTTTTATTAAGGACAAAGTTGAGAAGTTATAACTACTTTGAATTCTAAATTTTGTTTTTAATTCATTTATTAAGTTTAAAAAGGTGTTTTTGAAGAATATGTAATTAGTATTACAAAATACTTAGGAAATGTGGGATTAAATTATACAATTCTAAAATAACTATAGAATTTGTAGTTGCCATTAATTTATATATAATTTGAAACTATAATTTTTACTTGAAATAATATTACATTTAATTCACGGAATATTGATTGCAAAAATTTTAAAACCTATTTTAATTTATAACTGGTTTGGAATAAAATGTATTAGAATTAAATAAGAAATTTAAATATGAATTACACTTGAAAGATAAAATATTTAAATTTGGATTTGTGTTGTCCCATTGGAAAAGAAAGAGAACAAATGATGAATAAAAATAAGAAAAAAATCCAAAAAGAAATATGAGATTTGTTTTCAATTGCATTTTACGTAGCAATTTAATTCATTGAGTATAACGATTTTAAAAAAATGTGAATACTTTAACAAAATTTGATATAAAATACATCATATGTATTTGTGTGACTATAAGTTATAAATCATCTTATTGAAGGTGAAACAGACATTTTAATATTTAATTTTACTCAATATACAAATATGTTATTTGGTGGTACTACTAAAAAAAGCGTGTTATATAATTGAATTAATCAGAGTACAAGATTATAGACTAGATGAAAAAATGAAAAGCGAAATTACGAGGATGATAAATATGATAAAGATATTATACGTGTGTGAATAATTACAAAAATAATTATACACTACTCAAATTTTAAAGCTACATGATGGCATATCATTTGTTGTTAGCTTTTCTTCGGAAGCAAGGCAATTAAAAATATTATTTTTCAAATATTCATTCATTTTAAAATACGTCTACAATAATCGTTAAAGTTGAGCTACATCTTCTTATTCAGTTCTTTGATCATAAAATATAACACGATTAAAATATAAAATTGTAAATGACCGATCTAATTATCAAATTATCATTTTTTTAAAAAAAGAATTATTTAAAAGTTTACAAAGTTGTATTTTGAAATATAGTGTCACAAGTCATCATCAAAATAATACTCGATTTTTCAGTTTTAATATTTTTTTAAAAAAATAAAAATTTGAAATTCATTTTGTTGTGCATCCTTATTTCATGAAACTATACTTGATTAAATGAAAATTGTTTTATTTTATAGTGTTGAACTAGAGATGAAGAGTGTGCTAAAAAGGTTGCAATATGCTTTACAAATTATATATAAATTTTAGCAAAAACTAAAGTCATTATTTTTAGCACAAGGTTCAAATTTGATCTATGGATTTAAACTTTAATTAATAAGTACAAATATCAATTCAGGACACCCCACATATGTTGCAGTGAAAGTTTCCGACTCTCTAGTGCTATCCCCCCTGTTCGGCCTGTCATTACAAAGGTAGACTTCATCCTTTCATTTGCTTTCTTGTTTTTGGCTCAAGTAGTAGGTCCTTTGACCCTCAAAGCAATACAATAAGCTCCTTTTATGCTGTCCAAGAGCTTACTTATGAGCAAAAGGGGAGGACGAAGTCGCAGGGGAGTTATCCTGCACTTAAAAGAAAAAGTAGAAAGATCGAGCAACACATGCCATTCTCTTCATCAAGAAAGATTGAGCTTGCATATTCCCTGTGCATTGGACACGTAACTAACCGAATCAATTGCGACACGAATGAGAATGCATGCAACGGATCCTTGTAGTAGGCTGGACCAAGATCCAGCCGAGAGAGGGCAATCTTTAGAAACAATAGTTGGGAAAGTAAGAGAACGCTTCGCGTTTTCTTATCTTCTTTCCGCCCTAACTTTCACTCCTCTATATTTGAAATATGCCTCTCTAACATTACGATCTGCAGCTCAAATGGTCCTTTATGAAGTATCTATTGGTCTTATTCTTATCGTGCACCTTGTGAGCGCGTTTAGATCCGCAAAGGCAATCGCTTGGATGTTCCCCTAACCCAACTTGGGAACGGACCGAAGAAAACCGCAGCATGGGGAATGTTCTTATCTCGTCGCAAGGCTTATTTTTCGTTGTAGGTCATAAGGCGGGCAACTTTATCTGATCAAGGGCTGGGGCACAAGGGTCCTGGTACTATCCAGGTGCGAAGAACCCCAAAGGTGATTGCAATGAGCAAAAATCTCACTCACGCACCTAAACGACGAGCAGACACTCGAACGTGAGAGTAAGGGATAACCCAAGGAATGGACGAGCTCAAATGGGGTAGGGAGTCAAGAACCATGCTTTCAGAGACCTAACCTTTTCCAATCTGTCTAGCTTCGGTGTGTTCTTGGCTTAATTAAAGGGCAACCCATTTCTACTCCGGTCATCCGAGTGGTTAGGGAAACTTTCAAGTGTAAAAGATTTAAGAGATAGGAGGGAAGTGATAGATTAGTTCATGCTCAAATACAGGCGGAGTTAGCAAAGAAAGAGGTACAACATAAGCAAGTAAGCGGGTTATAAGAAAGTCGGATTCCAATCACAGTTAGTCATGCCGCTTTCAAGCCAGTAGTAATCCTGTCCCAGTTTATGTCTCTGCTTTCGCAACTGCCTTTCTTGTCTTTGAACGAATCAGCTCTTAGGACAAAGTTCGAAATCATTAATCTTCATTATACTAGGAGAATGGGAAATTTTTAGAATAATATTTGATGTCTTTGAAGATCATATTCACACTGCATATAAATTAGGGTAAATTTTATTATCATCAAGTGTTTATGTAAAATCAAAATATTATATATGATTACGCATGCACTCTATTACTCAATAATAACATATATTAGTTATTTTAAAATTAAAATATTATTACATTTTAAAATATCTTCGCAACGTGCGGATACGTATATTAGTTTATACAACAATACACATTTTCTTTCTTTTTTATACTTTTACTATTAAAAAACTTAGTAATTTATCATTTTTTAT